>NW_013952596.1:236685-251688 GCF_001266775.1 Austrofundulus limnaeus
CCACTAAATATTTAATTTAAACATTTAGCTAGCTAAATATTTAAGTCTCAACCTAAATATTTATGTTAAATATTTAGGTTGCTAGCTAAATATTTAACTTGCTAGCTAAATATTTAAGTCTCAACCTAAATATTTATGTTAAATATTTAGGTTGCTAGCTAAATATTTAACTTGCTAGCTAAATATTTAAGTCTCAACCTAAATATTTATGTTAAATATTTAGGTTGCTAGCTAAATATTTAACTTGCTAGCTAAATGCTTAAGTTGCAACTTAAATATTTAGGTTGCAACTTAAATATTTAGCTAACAAGTTAAATATTTAGGTTGCAACTTAAATATTTAGGTTGCAACTTAAATATTTAGCTAGGCACCTACATATGTAAGTTAAATACCAAACCAACACCCCCACCTCTGCAAAATGTGCATTAAACCTTTACCCCTTTATCAATAATATAAGAATAATTATATACTTTTATTTGCAAAATGAAAATAAACAGAGTTTTAAATATTTAAAGGGTTGTTTTGGTGATTTCTACARATTTCCCAGGTTGGGAACCACTGATTTGGAGCATTAAAAGGAAAATTAGAATGATGCATCTTTAGCGTTCTTTTCAAATACCTTATTCTTAACTTTTTATATCAGACATTTYATCACAATCCAGCAAATCAGGTAAAAAAATTTTTAATAAAAACTAAAGATTACTGAAAAATTCAAAGTTGATTTTCTTGGCCTAAAAGTTGTCTGTCTGTCATGATTTATCTTGTCATTGTTGCATTCTTCTCATAACACTATTTTACATTTAAGCTARGGGCCGGATAAAATAGTAATGTGGGCCAGATTTGGCCCGCAGGCCTTGAGTTTATAAAAAAACATCCTGCAGGCAGACRACAGTATAACACCACACCAATTTGACACCGTTCAGCTGAATTTAAGTTTTCATTTGTTACAACATTCATCCTCCTGCTCCTCACGGCCAAACGAGCCGCTCCAGRGTGCACGAGTTTGTGCACGTCAGATGTAATCGCTGACACGATGGCTGTGATGCACGTTCTGCAGAGCGGCGTGTATTTTTTTATTTTTGCAAAGATCAAGTGTATATTTTAAACTTGACAGCACATGAGGCGTATGCAGACGCTGAGCTCAGATCAGCTGCTATCACTCATCATGTGAAGGAGTTCGCAGACAGACAGGACTGACTTCCTGTCTGTCTGTCTGTCTGTCTGTCTGTCTGTCTGGCAGATTGTCTTTCTCTGGGGAAGGGGCCTGCAGATTGACAGGACAGCTTTCTGTGTTTGCGTTTGTCAATCTACACTAAAACATTCACCAACTGATTACACTCAGCATCCAGCTGTCCTATACCTTATTCTGAGGGAGACTCACAACATTACAGACTCTGAATCCTGAATCTCATGATCAAATGCAGCGTCTCTGACAACCAAACATCCCCTCAGCAAAAAGCAGACCGACACGTTGCAGTGAAAATATGGAGAGCTGTGATCTTTTTCTCTGTCAAACATCAGGGTGTGAAACAAGATGCGACTGGTGACAAGAAACAAACACACTCAGACAATAAATAAGGTTACTGAGGAGCTGATTGAGGAATTATAATTAACTGTGCAGCAGGACAAATATGCTCTCTAACGACCGGCCTCCTATCCCCCCCAGGGACAGAATCAGGCTTCAATTAACTGACAGGCAGACGTATTAGAATTTCTTTCATGGGCCTTGATGGGCTGGTGAGATGCAGGACTACAATGCTTTGAAAACCAGTGTGGTTTCCCCATCAAATGTGCCCTCTAAAGTCTTTTGATCTGCTGGGTGGTATGTGTCCTTGGAGATATGTGTCTACTTCCTCAAAGCACCTCATTTTCCTGAGCTGAGCGTTGGAACAGCAGCAGCAGCAGCCGGCTGTGTCAGACTGCCGGAGCAACATCAGGTGATTTTTAGACGTGGAGAACACTGAAGGCACCCACGCAGCATGAAAACATGCTATCATGTCAGAACAAAACAATCAGACTAATATGTAGAATTATAACTGAACCAAACATGTTGCCTTTTTAATTCTTAGAAATGAAAGAAACCAAACTTGAAGATTTCGATTCAGCTCTTACAGTTTTAGAACCATTTCATACAAAAGGTTTCAATCAAAAAATTTCATTTAGTCATTTCTTGGTTTCAGTGACYTCATGTCTGGGAACTTGTCTTTGGTCTTTGTTGACACGTTTGTGCCAGTCCTCCATCCAGTTTGAAGTACAAGCTGCCACCACATCACAGAATYTGATGGTTTAAAGATGTAAAGCATTTCTGTGGTGTTTCAGTCCAGCCTCGTGGCAAAACAGGAAGTAGACACAAAACTAAATCATTCCCACAGGCAGGGCTGTTTGGTGCAACTGGACACAAAACAAAGGATTTTTATCTTTGTTGCTTTTTGTAAAACAGTGTTAGAAACAAACGTTCATCACAAGTTTCAAACTCTTATTAATGCGTCTTTTACAAAAAACACAGAAAATTAAGTAAAATGTACTATAACTGTAAATGTAAATAACTTCTCAAACCTCAAACTTTGACTGTGTCCTTTGAAGGACCCGGTCTACCTGGTCTACCTGGTCTAAGTGAGCCAGGTCCTTTGTCGACTACAAAAACCAGAAGAAAGTGACTGTGAAACTGGGCGATACTGGAGGGGTCCATATTCAGAGGCTGAGTCCTCCTAAGGCCAAATTTGTCGGCCGCTTACGWAACAGCACCGTGCCGGAGGCCTCCGATGTGTCCGACAAAGACATCATTCTTTTGTCCCAATTTGAGGGACGGGTCCAATGGATCCTTCCTGGTCCACCATKTTCCAGAATGTAACTGGAGAGGTTTTTTTTCCTGTTAGTAATGGCGGACGAAGCAAGAGGAAGGAGTACAGTTTTAAATAAAAATCAGGGGGTATAAAGTGAAAAGATTCAAGCAGTTGTGTTGTTAATGCTTTTATCATTTGTATCAACATGTTTTTATTYTTATTCTGGTCAGAAATCAAACGAGCTGGTGTAGTGAAATAAATGTGCACCTACATCACATTTACAATTCTGCCTTTAAGCTAAGTCAGTTTTGTGATATTAATACTAAAATATTGATATTTTGCTAAATTTGATCTATTTTTACTTCTGTTTAGCATCATCACGGTTGCTAGACGACGGGTAAAGGTGGGAGGCTGGACCGTCCAAATTCAGACACTTTTTTTTCCGGTATTTGCAGTCGACCAAGGACCCGGCTCACCTAGACTGTGTAGACCAGGTCCTTCAAAGGACCCAGCTGTATGAGCTCATTATAATATTAAAACAACRGCTTTAAACTTTACATTTTTATATCTGTACTTGTTTCTCTCACTTTGTCTGCCATTACAAGCCAACAAAAACATCTCTGGTCGGCTAACAATGCATCTTGAGCCAGGATGGGCCAAGAAAGATTCACCAAACCTAGGTCCACTTGGGATGAAATTTGTTGGTCTTTGAATTTGGTCAGCCTTCGTGACGTAATCAGCCAATAAATTTGGCCTTCGGAGGACGCAGCCCCTGAATTTGGACACAGCTTTTATCATCCAAGTCTTTGCTGTTCCACTGATCTGAAACACATTTTCTTTATAAATCCAGTTTTCATTCATGACGCAGAACCAACTTTAGTCTTTTAATGAACTCTGGTGAGTTCAGAGGGACTTCATACGGGGCAGAAGCCAAACGGCCTCCTCGGCTCTGCGAGAATCCGACGTCTGCTGCTGGTTTTTCCAGCTGACTTTCTCCTGAACCGCCGGGTCACTTTCCTGTCGGGTCCCAACACAAAAAGCACAAATACTCCATCTCGCAGCGCTGCCTCCCTGTGAAGTGGTGTTCAGGTTACACTCCTCCCAGATAAAGCCCTGGGCTCTCCCCAGCCACAGCAGATCTGTAAACTGTTTACACTTCACTTCCCAAACCTGGACCGGGGCCAAGTTAAACCTGGACCGAGGCCAGCGAGAACAGATAGACCCTTCGACTTCAGCAGGAAGAGACTGAGAGCTGATTCACCGACACCGACGTGCTTTCTTGTCTCTCCTCTAAAGAGAGGGTAAAAAAAGGAAATTTGATTTGGAAACAAATCCAAATATTCAACAGTTCACTGATCCAAAACACTGAGCTCTCAAAGAGAAATGTTTAAAAAGCTTCTTGTATAAACAAGTTCCATTTATTAATGAGAACTTCCTCCTTCCTTCCTGAGTCTGACGTCAGCAGCTGACTCCCACAGAGGATCTGACAGTGAACTCGTCTTTAAGCCACCTTTTCTCCAGCAGAGGCGGTTTTCATGCAAACTTTAACCAGCAGGTCCTGAAATACTCTGTCTCAGACTTACATCACACTTGCTGAATGTGTCAGAGAGTAATCCTCTGTTTTCCAGCCTCTCAGTTCAAATAAAAACTAAAGTGAAGKACAAAGAGCAGAACAAACTGGAGAGAAAAACACAACTGAAAGCAAAACTAGAAAGTCAGAGCTCAAAATGAGAAATGTAAATTACCTGCTGAGTTTAAACTGATCATTTCATTCATTAAAACCAGTGTTCATGAGATATTTTACTAACAGAGTTTACTCCAATAGTTTTAAAAGTATCAGTTTGCATTCAGCAGCCATGTTTCCATCCACATGTAACGCAACGTTCAGTGAACTTTTCTWAAAATAGTGAACAGGTGTGTTTCCATCAGCTGGTTTGGAGCAAATCAACCAGGCTACAGTACAGAGGTCTATAAAGTACTACAAAATATAACAAAGTAAAAGTATATCTTAAATTTGGTAAAAAAAAAAAAAACTTCACCGATGAGAAAAGGACTTAAATAAAAGTCATGAAACTGTTCACAAATATAAGGAAAGTAAAAGTTAAAAAAATTTACACACTCTAATAAACGGTTGAATTTACTGAATTTATTGTTCCACCAAACCAGGTTGAGTAAATTGAGCAATATACTTTTTTTCAGGAAAAGATGTATAAACATTTTTTCATATTATATACTGTATATGTATAGCGCCTCTGAAATTCCTTAAAAGACTTTTTAATTTTTTGTAAAGGTGTCAGGTTAAAGGTATGGTGTCTGACAGCGTTTTTACCCACCGGTGTAATAAAGACTGTTWGGAGGTTATATGTTTATTACGTCAAACTGTATTTACTCTACTAGGTTTAGTGGAACCAGTTGACATGAATAAATAGTAAAATAAATAAAATACAATCAATGCTTAATTTTTAAGATTGCAGCTCCTTTCATGATGAGTTCGAACATATTTCATTTTGTAATGAGTAACTAGGTGTCAAATTTWAAAGAAGTAAAAGTATTATTTTTAGGTTTTAAATCTAATAAATTAAACAAGTAAAAAGTTTTTAAAAATACTTAGTAAAATTACAAATCCTCAAAAGACTTACTTCAGTAGCGTAATGGGAATATGCGGAAAGACGCTGACGGAGAGCAGCTGATTGATCATGTGAGGCAAATGTGTTTCCAGCTCCACCTGAAGCCAGTTTATTTTATTTATTTATTATTTTTTAATTTTTTGCAAAATGTAATTTTTTGGATTTTGCCGTTTTTAATCCGAAATTTCAAAATGTGCGTTGATGGAAACACAGCTAATGCTGSGGAAGATACCATCCCAAATCTGAGTTTAACATCTGTGAATCTGAGAGGTCATGATCATGACGGCCATCTTGAACAGAGTTGACTCCAGATGTTTTTGCTAATAATACAAACAAACAAACAAACAAACAAACCAACACTGATCAGTCAGTAAAGCAGAAGCAGCTGATTCAGGGTTGTCACATGTTTGCTCATGAAAATGTGCCGCATGTTTCTGTTATTTAAATATCCAACAGAGCAAACTAAAGCTGAAGTTATATTGTTTTTAAATAAAAATACACGTTTTGTAGCTGTTACAACTTAAATCTGCTAAGTTCAGCAAACTTGTGCTTCTTATGCGTCCTTGTGCTAYTTAAAGAGGTTCCAGCTACATTTTAGCTGTTTTACAAATTATCACTTTTTTGTACTTTTATGCCTTTTTTTTCCCTGCCAGTCCAGTTTTTAACACTTTGGCCATCTGGGTGGTAATTTCAARTTGTGGCTGCTATGCTCAGCTTTTATTTTTTGCTAGTTGTGGTTTTTTTTCTGCTCTTTCAGCTACGATTCTGCTCCTTTCTGCCATTCTTCTGATAATTTCTGCTTTTTCATGCTACTTGCAGCATTTGCTATTAAATGCTTGCAGCTCCGCTTCAGCAGCTTTCAGCAAGAAGCATTCACACAAGCATTTTCACAGGAAATGCAAATTCTCTAGTTTGAGTTAAATTTAGTTTACYTATGTAAATATAGTTAATAACATAGTTAGTAAGGTTCTGTGGGTTTTTTATTTTTCCAGTGTTAATTTTTTTTCAGAGGTAGGAATTAAGAGTAGAGAGAGCCATCAACAGTCAGTGCCTGAGAGAAAAAAGAAACAGATAAACCCATGTCCTGCAGTGAATACCAATCAGTGGTTGGCCGGGCCGGGCCGGGCCGGGCCCAGCTCTCATTTCCAATGCACACACTGTAGCTTTGTTACAAGGGCCTGGCACATAAAAAGGGATCATTGCCTGGCTCGCAGAATATTAGCTAATGCCACATTTGCAAGTCTTCAAGAGCAAAAAAAGGGGGGGGGGAGACTGGGCACTAAGAGGGAGATAAGGGAGATAAAATGATYTGCAAGAAGAGGAAGATGGAGATGGAAATAAAGCAAAAGAAAGAGAAACATTAAAAAGTGCTCTGTCTGTTGGAGCTGAAAAGAAAAATGATTTCTTCCAATAAAATGCAGCGAGAGGCTTTGTAGTGCACAAGTGATGAAAGTGATGCCTGGATGAGGATTACGCTCTTTTCATCATAAAGCCCCATCTGGTAGACTAGCAAGACCACGTCTGCCCAGGCCCCTCGCCCTTTAAAGTGCCGGCTTGGGTTTCACATCAATCCGGTCCTGCTGCAGCTGTGTGGAGAAACCACGCAGCCCGGTGCTACACACACACACACACACACACACACACACACACACACGCGCGCGCGCGCACACACACACACGTTCATCAATTACAGAAGTGTGTTTTCAAATGTAAAAAGGACAGATGGATGTACTGGGAGGCAAGCAGACAGACACACACACACACACACACACACACACACACACACACACACACACCCTGCCCTCTCATGTGCAAAGTCGCCACAGAAACAATGGTGAAACACTAAAAGGACGTCTCCCTTTTTGAAGCTTTCGTATTTCTAACTTGAAAGAGCGAAGTGTAATTAAAACCAYCGAGCAGCAATGCAGGATAAATGAATAGCAGAACATTCAGCGGACCCCTCCTTGCCTTTTAATCGAACCAGTGGTCCGGTGTCTGACAGATGTTCTGGCTCCATTTGATGTGTGTTTGTGCAGTCCCATGTGGTTCTGGACGCACTTCTCCCAGTCCGACTGGTGAGATGTTATCGTTTTTTTTTTGTTTTGTTTTTGTTTTCTGTCTCTCTGCTCGTCCCTTCAGAGATCCATCATGGCTACACTTTCAGACGTAAACCTGTCATCGCTTCACGTGCTCAAATATCATTGATGACATCACCACTTCCAGCTGATGTGCAGAATTCAGGGTGCCAGAGTGAAAAACAATAAAGCATCTTTGTAATATTTGGTTCTTATTCTTCGGTTTTATTACAATTTTTAATTCTCTTAAAAAACTGAATCACACAAAGATACAACAGAACTGATCATAACACATTTTGACTTTCTGTAGAACATCACAGTGTAACTGTTCCCTTTTGGTAAAGCACGTAATTAAACCCTTTTTTTACAACTTACTCTGACATACTTCACAGGAAAACTATTTTAAAGCATAAATGTAGTGTTGTGGTCAAGACCACCTAAKCCRAGACCAAGTAAAAACTAAGACCACAGTGTATCGAGACCGAGACGAGACCAAGACTTTTAGGGCCTGGACAAATTCGAGACCAAAACCGTYYGAGGGTGAGACAGAGTCAAGACGAAAACAAAAACAAAACCAATASCCTAAAAGAGTATTCTGTACACATGTATTAATTTAAGATGTAGCTAATATTGACACAATCTGCGAGGGCTGAGAAAGTAATTTTGCTACAGAGGCAGATTGCTAATGTCAGCTAACGTTAGCTTTCTCCTGGATGTTGTTATAAATAGATTCTTTGTTTTATGTAGCCGAGCTGTATTATTGAAGATTTTGCAGACATTTCCCGCTTCCGACATCTACTGTTCACTTTCTTGGAGTGCTGAGTGCGAGTTCCATAGTTGTGGTCTTGTTCTTGAAACACAATCACGAGTCCTCAATGTCCGAAACTGAAACATGACCTTAAGATCTGAAGATCAAGACRGGTTTCAAGTARTAAACYTTACTTAAAMGTYTCAGAAAACAGAATTTTACATGACATATTCACCAAGTTTTGTTTTACAAAAATCAGTTTGTTTGATTTGTGGAGTTTTTATCACCAAATGTTCAACTTACATTGATTGCACAAACCAATCATAGAGCTGTCAACCTTCCAAAGATTTAGCAAACAAACATTTTCTTTTACTTTTATACATTTTTCTCAMTTGATACGTCAAAACATCCACGTGACCTTGGATTATTAGAAAAGGAAATCCTAAATGATGTTGGCTTGTAAAGAAGAAAGTTGATGGATTTTGTGCAGCATCCATTCAAATGTCTGCAGAAATATTCTTGTTATGAAATATTAACTCTGCATTTCYTGACTGGAACATTAAACCTATACATGTGTTTTGGGAACATGTGAACTGTAATCATTACGTATTCAAAGTCCTGCAACATTTAAAAAGCTTTTGAAATGTTCTACAATAATTCAGAGCAGGAAACTAAATAAATCGTTAAAACAGTTTGCTTCCAGACAATGATAAAAATTCACAGCGAGCTCTCGCTCCYTTTCAGTTCTTTAAAGGAGATTCAGCTGATGGGTCACATTCCTCCTGCAGATGTGCAATTACTCTTTTCAGAAGAGACATCTGCCTTCAAGCTAGGAACGATATTAGAAGTCAAACAATAACGTGAAGGACATGATTTACTCTCTAACTCTGCGAYACCTTTAATTCCACGGTGTAAATTGGCTGGGGAGGGTTTGTCTTCATCTCTGGACTGTGTCATGGGCACATTTAGGCACATCACTGGAASAGAAGGCCGTCCCGTCATTATCTCGTAATCTGCCAATTCCTGTTCACTCCTGCACCGACAGCACACCAACAAAGAGGATAATATGACAACTGGATGAGGATGAAAGAAACTTCATTTCACTGGAATTAAAGCAAGTGTTTGATTTTAGTTGAAAAGAGAAGCGAGGAYAGCGAAATCAATTTGATTTGTTTGGAATTTGAGTTTTAAACAAAGACATTAATTTGGTTTCAGCTCCTCAGAATATTGAACAAAGAGGGAAGCGGGAGGGCGGGATGTTAGGACTGCACTGAAAATTGGGCTGTTAACAAATTGGTGGGTCTCAGCTGTTTCCCAGCACCTCAGCCTGCAGGTTCGTCTGCCTCCTGCTTCGCTGCAGCGCTCCTTTCAATGCCGGACTTCCAGTTAAATCTTCTCGGCCCGAATGACAACGCTGCCGGCGAGAGAGGAGTTGACGGACGAGGAGTGAATAAAAGGAGCCTAAATCAGCTCCTCCTCCCCTGTCAGCTGGCTTGGACAGCCCCGAGGAGATCAAACCTGTTTGTAATGCGGCTCTTCCTCTTCATGTCTGTGTGTTTACAACCTGCAGCCCTGTCTCCATTAGAAGCACACGCAGGAAGGTGGGGACGGAGTGGGACGCAGCGTTGTCCTTGGCTGACAGCGTCTCGTTGAGACAGTCACGCAGGCCTGTTTTATCTGACAAATGATGAGCAATTAATTTGTGCAAACCGCTTAAATCTTCACACGGTGTCATTAGACGTGTGGAGCCCGGGGTATGAGTGAAGGCTCTGTCGGCCCACCGTCACCCCATGGTTTGCTCTGCTTCACTCCTGGGAGGGAAGCGGGCTAACTGGCAGGACTGACATTTCTCCTCTGGAGCGGTCCGGGGGCTGAGTTTCTCTTTTGTCCCCGCTCGGGTTTGTTTCAAACAATTATTTGCAGAAGGGGGACCCTCATCTGTAGATCACAGGATCTGGATCTGAGGGGCTGGTGTGCAGGGGAGAGAGACCTTCGGGGTCCAAACTCAGGAACTTCTTCAGTGGAAACCGCATGACTTTAAACAGGCTACCTCTGGGTGGTCCAATCAGCCTTTAAGATGACATCTATCGACACGTGTCTCTTCTAAGATGGTTAAAGTTGTAATTCATCTGAAAGTCAGCAGCATTTGATCCCAAGATGACATAAGCAAATTGCATCAAGTTGCTTTCATTTCCAAAAAGCCTTTGTGGCGATTTAAATCTTAATCAAGACAGCTTTTATGACACTCTAGATCTTCGGGAAAGTAAAGCTCAAACACGCAGCAGCATCGTTTCTGCATCCTTTTTACATTTAGAATTAATGGTCCCCATCAAGCTGCTGTTAAATCCCCAAACCTTACGGTCAAAAGTAAACAGGATGTTGTAAAGCAAACCACATCTGACCCTTATTACCACAAGTCTGCATCATAAAAAGTTCAAATCGTCTCTTTGCAGTGGTTTTCAGCTACAAACTCTGTCGCCCTGCAACAACCTGGCATCCTCATCCACAAATTCTCCAGGACTRTTTTGGTGTGGAACTTCAGAGGAATGGGAAAATCCCTTCCGACCAACACAGAATAAACCATGAGTAAGTGGCTTGGGTTGTCTGGTTTCACATACAAATGACCTTTTTACTGAGCGAAACCAAACCATGGTGCTCATCCTGGGAACTGTTTTCAGAACCCCCCCCCCCCACACACACACACACACACACACACACACACAAGTTAAATCCATTCTTTACAHTTAAAAAACCCTTAAATCTCTGAGGTAACGCTCAAGGTTACAATCTGCATTTGATCCCAGTGTTTCCATCTTGGCCACGATGGCTCTGATTTCTCTGTGCTGTTCTCTGCAGCAGAGCTGATTGCCACTGAAAATGACATAATGGTGCAGTAATCAGCTRGCAGCCTGAACCCAGTTTCCTATTATTAAGCTGAGACGTGCATTATCGGCTGCAGCCAAATGGCTTCAACGTCTCGTATCGTTGACGCAGACCAGACCTCGAACAGAACGTTGGATTCATGGGGATGGAGTGCTTGTGTTTTACTTTGAGGCTGAAGTTTTCTAACCTTTTAACACTTTAAGAATTAATTGGAATGGAAAAATTAAAAATCCATCTTGTTTGCTACTTTTAAACTTTATGTTGCTTGTTCTCTAAGCTGGACAAAAATAATCAAAAGGAACAAGAGCTTGTGGTTGTTTTCAGTCTTTTCAGAGTGAATTAAATAGTTTCTGCTGCCTCCTGCTCTGRTGACCAAACTAACTCCAAGCTGTCATTTGTAAAATTATTCAACTCCTGAGTATATTTCTCGCCGATATCCAGCCAGGAGTTCATAAAGGCGGTTTTACCACGCTGACAACCTTCATTTCYTTCTCAAGTTTGAAGAGTCAAACACAACCACGACTGGGGGCCTGTCTGTCAATAGATGTCCCACAGAGAGCCCACGATGGAGGGAGGGTTTGAAGGTTTGCTCTTTAAATCAGTGCCTATCAGAAGCAATGAATGGACAGGGTAGAATTTGTAGGAAAAAGAAAAAAAGAATGGTAATTGTGGTCAGCTACATTTTGATAGGTGGAAATAATAAGCCTAAGCAAGCGATGACCATAATGGCTGCCCGCAGAGCTCAGAGCGGACCCCCGCCAAGCCCTCCATCTTTCTCAGAGCTCCAAACAACCTCAGTTTCTCCTCTGGTCAACCAGCGACAGGATGAATAGAAAAATCCTCCCCGCCGTTTGAAATAAAGGAGCTGAATCAAACAAACACCAGGAGAGTTTTTCTCCGCTCGGCACTTCCTGCAGTTTCTCCGTATTAGCTTCTTCTGGGCTCGGATCACGTCCCGCAGTGAAATGAATGCAAAATATCCTTAAAGTTAATGCTACATGACACATTCTTCCCCCTTTCAGGAACATTTCCCGCCTTTGCTGTCGCTCTTACGGCTGTCGCACACAAAAACCACCTGCAGGAGTTATTCCAAAATTTGCRAAAGCGCCGCCGGAGCGGTGGGATAGCTGCGTGCATCGTCCAACGTCTCTCATTTCAAACCAGCCTTTTTAACAACAATAAACACAAATATGTTGATAATTTGTATAAATAAGAAACAGTACAGCGCTAGCAGCATCACACAGGACGGAGACCCCCTACCTGGCAGTCTCTGTTTGCGCGACCCCCAGCTGTTTGTGTATCGTGGAACCATGGCGGCCCGTTGACAGCCTCCCCCAGATTGTCAGCTTCCCGTTGGTGGTCTGGGGTTTCGCCTATCCTCCCTCAGCATTGTGCAACTGGAATAGGTGCGTCCTCCCCTGTTCACGCTGCGGTTGTAGCTCCCCGATCTGATTGGACGGCGCTGAGCGAAACCTCATCAGCAGAACATCCCTGTTGTCATGACAACTTGGCAATATCCCAACAGGGGTGTGTTTGAGGATGGGTGGGGCGGCGGGTCAGTTTTTTCCTATATTTCCTCTGACTGGAACAAACTCACGTTTTTTTTCTTTCTTTTTCAGTTCCATCATTATTTCATCGCCTAGCTGGCTAAGCTAATCTTCGCAGCTTTCAACTTCTTAAAAAAATGTACGGCTTATTCTGCTCCGGTCTGTGAGTTGACAACCAGCTGTCCCATCAGCGTTCCTCCGCCCAATGTCTCGCACCACAGGACACCAAACCAGCTTAAAGCAATGACCATAATCAGTATTCCATCACAGGAAGTTCAGTCGAATCGCAAATCCAGTGCCGGGCTTTTAACTGGGACCAATTAAAAATCCTGCCTGGTAAAATATTCCCTCTGCACAAATACACACAAATACACACAAATACACACACTCACAAAGAGCTGAGGAACTTTTGAGAAGCACCATTTGGATGCCAAAGCTCCTCATTTGTACTGTTTACATCAAACGTTAACAATGTAATCTAAAGTAATTGTACCAGTTTGTCACTCCGAAAACTCACTTTATTCCTGAAATATAAAAAAAAGAAACCAAATCCCAGAGAACGAGACTGGAACAGATGAAGTGCAATAAAAGACAGAAATATGGTAGAAGAGAGAGAACAGAGGGGGAAAATGAGGAGGGAAAAAAGCAAAAAGCGGGGCATTATCCTGTTGTCAGCCGTGCCATCCACAGGACAAGCAGATGAATGTTTTGTGGACGAGACACCCGCTGTGCTGCTAGCCTGATAGCCCGTGATTAGCAAGCCRGTTCCCAGGGCTTCTCCGAGTTACCTCCTGCCGAGATGAAGATGATGACCTTGGCCACTGCTCCTCTCTGAAGAGTGAATGGCAGAACCAGGACGGAGCCTTTGATTGGTAATCCCTCCAACACTGCACACAACCAAGCACCCTACCTGGCCTTCGAGGCGGAGGCGGCTCGGCGGCGGCCGCTGAAAGCAGGTGATGAATGGAGCGTAGCTGCAGGAAGCCGGACTCCCRGGGCAGCTGGGGAGCTCTGCAGGCCAACAAAAGCTGCTTATAGCAGTCCAGTAGGGTTCTTAAAAGGTTTTGTGGATTGTATTGTATTACATCTTAGTTCTTGTTTTTAAAGTGAACATAAGTTGGCGTTTTCCAAAAATAATCTTAAAAAAGAACAAATAACAACACAGATGGAAACTACTGAGGGGAAATAACCAGAGCTAGCATGGATGGAACGAGAGCAGAAACCTCCTGAAACTAAAACCTTCTATTGTGATTAAAATCATTGAAACTATCCGTTTTGAAGAATCATTACAACAATAATACATTCACACACAGTTCTGATGGTAACTCCAAAGACACAATTAAAACACAAACCTTCTCATTGTAAGAGCAGCGGCGGTTTTACTCAGACGGCTGAGTGTCAGCCTCTGAAGGGGACCGGTGCTGAGTTCAATGCGTCCTGTCAGGGGAGTCTGATGTGATTATTGCCCCCTGCTAGGGTCGGGGTAGTGAAGTTGTCTGGGACTGGCAACYACGCCCAAAACTGCACGGCGGGACGCCCTTCTTTCCGTCCCCACTGCAGAAACATCGCTAAGGACGCAACAGGGGGTGGGAATCATCCATCATCTTTACCAAAAGCTCTGTGTGTGTGTGTGTGTGTGTGTGTGTGTGTGCGTGTGTGTGTGTGTGTGTTACTCCTCATGCTCAGGAGCAAATGGGAGTTTTCAGACAAGCTGATCTAAAATCTTGTGTTCAAGGTCAAGGCTCTGCTGACTGGACACTTCTGGGATTTTTTGGTTTTGAGTGCGTCTGCCTCGGTGTGTAGACCAATTTTAGGRGGGCCCCCTGTGACTGGAATCACTTCTGCTCGCCTGAGAGTGAATAAAAATCATTGCTCGGGCTGCCTCAGGATTATTACCTTCTCCTTTGTCTCCACTGAAGAGTGCGTAGCTCCGGGCTCGGTATCGACAGATCCACTGCTGACTATTGATCTATGAATTTGTACAACGTGTTAATAACATGTCTTTTTTACTTGTGGCTTTGTGATGTGTCTGTTGACTGTTTTGCGTCTTTTATTGTTTGCTTTTTTTTTCAGATGTGATCAAATTTAGTGGGAAATTATTTAAAAGGGGTCTAAAAATGTTTAAGCAGGATACATTTTTTAAACATATWGTCTGTATAAAGGCAGTAGTTTTTAGCTTAAAGCTGTACAAGAGTTCTGTCTGACTTACAAACGATGAGTACAGTGAGTAAACGACTCATAAATAACACACAGGGAAGACCTCGGGATAAAAAAGTCTTGCCTCAGGATGAGTTTATGCATGCTGATTGAAAACTGGTTCTTCAGCTGCGATGATGATGA
>NW_013952596.1:251763-254738 GCF_001266775.1 Austrofundulus limnaeus
CCACCTGCCCCTCTGGACAAACGGTGCAGTGACACCCTTGGCTCATGTGACAGGTGACATATTTCAACATGTTTGACCACCCAGGCTCCAGATGAGGACAGCGTTGCCTTCTAGAGTTATCAGTGCATTTCTGTAGATTTCCCCACACTGTACCACCCAGCCCCCCCCCCCACCCTGCTTTCTGTGGAGTCCCCCTGGAGGCAAAGTGGGTAAAATAAGACTTCAAAGCAACTCCAAAATAGTCCTGACACAAACTCATTTCCTCATGTTACATGATGGGGGCTGGCAGGCTGCTCCGACTCAGCCTCCTGCTCTGTACTTCCTCATAACAAGGGGTGGTGACAGGATGCCWTTTTGACTGAGCCATTATAGACAGTCTGACAGGGACTTAAAAGGAGCCAGATGGGGGGGCAGAGAGGGTGTGGGGGAGACTTTACAAGGACCTATCTGCGGGTCATGCTGCGCTCAGATGAGATGAGGAAATGGGAACTCATTTAGGGGAATGATGTTAGAAGTAAAGGACCACAAACGGCACGAAGCAGTAAAGAGTTCCACTTTTAGCTGCTCAAACTGGTGCTCCAGAATCCAGTACAACAAAAAGCAGCCATTAAATTAGTMTTTTTGTCTTTTGCATTTAACTGCATGAGACTTGTATTGAAAACATTTTTTTTTTGCCATTTAATAGAATTCTATGCAACTTTGCATCCTCACAGAACCAAACAGGATGTAGAYTTCTTGTTTAAAGTTGTTTGCTGCAGAAAAAAACAGTTATTTACTCAACAACCTAACCTCTCAGTTCGACAAACTGAATAAAACACTTTTGCTGCTCACAGTCAGATAAGTTCCAGATTTTTCTAAAATTGTTGACTCTGTGCACAATCYGGACAACAATAAAACATTTGTAAAGAAGTGAAAACAGTTACATCATAAAGTCTGTAAAAATTTAACACATGGGGTAGGATTTTTTTAATGCATTTTATCTTTGCTTATTTTATCTACCAGTGGTATATTTCACACTCATCAGATGAATTTTGTTGGTTCATGAACATTTGATCACGTTTTCACCCTGCCATGCATTCAGCAGATTATTGTTGCTTTCTTCATTAGTGATTTATGGACAGGCTGCAAGCTAATCTTTCAAATCGCTGGAAGCTAACAGAAGRAAAACTCCAAGGATTTGCTTCAAAACAACAAAAAAGGGTAAAAAGAAGCAATTCTCATGGCTTTGCAACACAAAGTTTTAACGACGACGTCATGCAAGCAGGTAGAGCTCAGAGGAACTGTTGGAGATGAGTCTCAGCTACTACCACTCTAAATTTCAGCTCATTATCTGTAAAAATAAATGAGTTCTGGGTGTTTTTGTGTTTGAGACTGATCAGCTCTGGCGGCCATCTTGAATTGAGTTRCCTTTAAAAGTTAATCAGCTGTAGACCTAAATCTGTTATTTACTTTGGGGGTAATGAGAGAATCTGACCTCAGAAATGTTCAAATGTCAACAGAAACTCACTTATTTATCTAAGCTCTCGACATTTTCTGTTCMGAGCTCATTAATTCAAACAAAAATGTGTTTCTTATATGAAGATCTYAAATCATGAATCATGTTTTTATTTAAAAAAAACACTGGAGAACTAAACACCAGTGTTTACTGAATGATTGAAGCAAATATAAAGATATTTTAGGTCGATCTGATTTTTATTTATTTACATTTAACACAAATAAAAGAAATGACTTGTTAAACCAAAGAAGATGTAAATTTATTTCTAATTCTATGTAGAGTTTTATGAAAATAATTTTAAAAACCATGACCAAAAGACGGACACAGACAGGGTTTTGCAGCCCARTTGGCTGGAGTCCAAGCATCTGACACACTTATTACTAAGAAATTATAAACTGGCTTCACATCTGAAGTCTCAGTTGGAAAGAGACTGCACTCTCTGGACCTCTTRCCATCAAACGGACTTTTTAATTTCAAACTTTTCAGATGATTTCTCTCTTTTTCTCTGCACCAAGCCTGAGCTGCTGGAGCTGGATCTCAATGGAAGCAAAAGTGTTCAATGATTTTCCATCAGCCGTGARGGATTTTATAGGATAAGATGATTTAACCAACAGTCCTGCAGTGATCTAGTGAACGTATTTATTTCAGTAAGAGGGGAAAATTCGACAACATATTCATATAAACCTCACCAGATGTAAGATTTGATTTAAACAGAGTTCGTTCTTTTTAAAAAAAATCACACAAACTCATCTGTAAGGTGTTTTTTTTAATCACAGAGCAAATTAAAAAAAGAGATTATTATTTAAGATAAGTTGATACTAATATTAGATAAGGCCAGGATGTAATATGGTTCATATAATTATAAAAATGAACAAGTTTAAAGGTTTGTGACTGAGATAAGATGGAGATTATGAATCCAGCACATCCAGAATCACACGTCTTTGTTTAAATCATTTACTGATCATMAATCATAAACAATAATCAAACAAAAACACAACAATGCCTTCATCTTCCAATTTACAGCTTGGCAGAAGAAAAAACAACAAAAGAATCATCACTAAACACTAAATATAGAAACCATGAAAGATATTGACGTTTTATTGCTTGAGGACACAGATGTATTTTATTTTTTGTCTTTGATTGTGTTTCTACAGAAGCTGAAAAGGAGCAAAGCAGCTGAAGACTGACGCACAGACTCTTCCAGAAAGAGAAGCTCTAGAAGCTGTCAGGACAAAGCGAACCAGGACCACGACACGGACCTGTTGAGCGCCTCCTTCCTCCCTCCTCCTGCACAGCTGCTGACGGGAGGACACTCGTTGCTCTCAGAGACGAGTTTGATCTTTTTGCTTTGGCATCCGCTTCCTCCATCTACAAAGGCCATGAAAGAGAATGAGTAATTCATCTATGTGCTTTGTGTGTGTGTGTGTGTGTGTGTGTGTGTGTGTGTGTGTGTGTGTGTGTGTGTGTGTGTGTGTGTGTG
>NW_013952596.1:254785-256685 GCF_001266775.1 Austrofundulus limnaeus
GTGTGTGTGTGTGTGTGTGTGTGTGTGTGTGTGTGTGTGTGTGTGTGCGCTTGACCTATTTCTGCAGCTCTGACACCAGGTTGGCATTTCTGCTTGCCAGGATAAACGCAGACAGTGGCTGTTGGAGCAGTGAATGTTTTAGCTCAGATGAAAAACAGGAACATGAGCAACGTTCTGTGGTTTCATGTGCTTAAGATCCTTTCACACATACACAGAGTGGGTTTGTTCCTGTGGACATTTTTAGCTCCAGATTTTGGGGTCTGGTCGGTGCTGTCGAGGTGCAACTGGGTGCTCACATCAATGCAGCTGGAGCTGTGACTGCTTGGAGAGGCAAAACTYTGAGAAAATGTACAACTTTTCAGCTGTAATCAGCTGAACTCGTTCACAAAAACCACAAACAGGCAGGAAGATGAGCTTCTGTCCAGAGATTAAATGCTAACTTTAGCTTTTAGCTACAGTTTTGCTCATTTTAGATTTTACCTCTGGTTTTCTGTCTCTTTTAATGGATTTTATCTTTTTAAACAAGCTTAAAAACACATTCTGGTTAAAGCTCTGGACAAAAAGATAACATTTATTAAAATGTAATATTTTATCTAAACACTGGTGGAGTTTCATGATAATCCAATCAGGCAAACGTGTTTTTCTAAGACTCCAAAAGACTACGAAATGTTTTTCTCTTTGTTCCCTGATTATTGTTTTACTATTTTTACCTAGTTTGGCTATTAGGGCCTAAATGCYTAATGGTTTTAGATACAGTTTGAATTAATACAGGTAGCCATTAAGACCATTCCCAACTTCTCCTGACATTTCATTCAATTATCTCAAGAAAAAATGAAGTTATGCCCATTTGTTGTTGCAGAATCAGCCAGTTTTCTGAGTTTWCAATCTTAAACCAGCAAAAATCAAATTTGAGCAAATTTATTGTTGTAAAATGACCATGTCTTCCTTCTTTCATCACAAATCTTAACAGTCTTGGAGTCAATGTCTGAGTTGTTTCAAGCTCTATTCATTGTAGTTGAAAATGGGGCGGAGCCAAGYAGTGACTCTCACTGACTGACAGGTGTTTGGGATCTTGGGTTTTTGCATTTAGATTTTGTTAAAGATTAGATTATTAGATTGTAGCCCTTTTGTAAAATTTGTAAAAACACCATAATAAATTTCATCTCAATAAGTCTTAAAATGGCTGAATTAGTCTTTTTTTTTTAATTTAGCTGCGATGGCCATGTTGAATTTTTTGATCAACAGTTAGAATTTGGTAAAGATTGTTTGTGTCTACTTTTGCTTTAAAAATGYCTGAATTATAAGTTGTGACTAGCATTCAGCARGTTTTCTAGTAAATCTTAGCTACTGACACAAAAAATGTCAGCTCAATACTTTATAAAACTGAATTAAAACCTTTTAGAATTAGTTTCTTTATTTGTGTATGCCCCCAAATAAATACCTTGTCCACCCCTTGCTCCTCCCCTGCTTGTAAAAAAGAAAAATTCATGAACTTTTGTTTTTTGTTTTTTTGTCTCATTCTGATCAAGAGTTTTAGTAAAACCTTTAATCTCTGAGCGATCAGGCTTCATACAGGAAACATTAGATTCATGTTTTAGATGCATTCATTTACATTTTAAAGGCAGAATTTTGTTTGCTGGTATTAAAACTGCAGAACAGGAAGTGACCGGTGTTTGGTGCACAGCACACACTGAGCAGGTTGAATAAAAACTCAAATGGTTTCCATCACGACMKRGAAGGAGATAATTGTTAAAAACGGTCTGAAACACGCGGCCCGATGAAAGCGCAGACTGTAGCCGCCACTTCACCTTGAGAAGAGGAAGGAGGAAGCGTCTATGGAAGCTTTGATGTGAGGCTGGAGACTGGGGGGAGTTCAAAGGGCACGTCAGAGAAACACAGA
>NW_013952596.1:258377-261309 GCF_001266775.1 Austrofundulus limnaeus
CCCCCCACACACACACACACACACATACACACACATCTCCACAAAGTGTTTCTTGTGAAATGTTTTRGTCAGCTATGGCAGGAAAACCAGGAATTTCCCAATCCCAGCCCATCTCTGGAAGAGGATGGGAGTTTTCCAGTCAGTCGATGATTCTGCAGTTTGATCTTCGGAGCAGTTTTGAAGTTTGGGAGCGTGACTAATGCTGCTGACACATTTCCTCGTTGTTCCCATTATATCCAAACCGCATCGCTGGAAGTTGACTTGTTTATGTCACATTTCATCAGGGCAATGATTTTTTTTCTTTGTATGTTTTTGAAAAGCTGTTTCTAAATTTGTTTACTCTGAAGTGGAGAAAAACAACAAAACAAAAAGAATAAATTTTGATTCTTCATCTCTCCTGTTGTTTTTCTGACACTTTTTGTGATTAATATTCTTTTTAATTCTGCTGCATCATTAACTGCTTTGATCTCTGTGGGTCAACAGTTCGTCCTGCTGAAGGAGAAACATGTTTCTCTGATAACAGATCGTCACAACAAGAGCTGGAAATCTTTAGTGCGTCAACAAACTGATGACATCATCACTCTGTGCAGAATGTGAGGTCACCGAGCTGGAAGACAACAAACTGATGACATCATCACTCTGTGCAGNGTCACCGAGCTGGAAGACAACAAACTGATGACATCATCACTCTGTGCAGAATGTGACGTCACCGAGCTGGAAGACAAACATCCTGAGTGATGAAATACTTTGCTGCAGTTTGCTGAAGATACAGCTGAGCTGTTAAAACAAGTAGAGCCTGAAATTAGCAGAACACAAGCTGAAAGGATCAGAGAAGTAGCTAAAATTTTACAGAATACATAGCTAATCTGAAGGGATGAGAATAATAGATAAAAACACCAAAACAGTAGCTAAAAGGAGAACAACACAAGCTGAAAGACAGAACAGTAGCTAAAAAGATAGAACACAAGTTGAAAAATTAGAACAGTAGCAAAAAGGAACACAAGCTAAAAACATCAGAACAATAGCTAAAAGGAGCAAAACACAAGCTGAAAAGATTAGAATTGTTGCTAAAGCATCAGAACAGTAGCTAAAAGGATTAAAACAGTAGCTAAAAAGAGCAGAACACTACCTCAAATTGTAAATTTTATTGCTAAAGACATAATTKGCAAAGCAATAGCTGAACTTATCAAAACAGAGGCTAAAGCTAAAATAAGAAAAATGCTAAACTAAAAAATTGTAGCTTGAACCAAAAATTAGCTAAGCTGTAGTTAATAGCTAAAATTAGCTAGACAAAAGCTAAAATACTCTTTATTATACTAAATAAATGCATAAAACAACCAAATCAGAGCAAATATGCTGCAGTAGATTTCAGTAAACAATATACTGTATTTAAGAGTGAAAACATTTGTAAATAAAGCTGTAAATGGCTAAAACAACATGGAGTGTGTGGAGGTACTCTGATTGTAACTGAACTGCAGCAGGATCTACAGGAAATCAACTGTGTGCTGCAGTTACACAATAAAACAAGAATTAAATCTGAGAAACGTGGAGTAGAAACAGCCTAAACATATAAGATAAAAAAAAAAACCTATTCGATGTTTACATTAATTATTTGTCAGTGTTTAGTTGGTTGGACCCAGAACCCAGACTAAACTAGTTCCGTTAAAAGCCAAGCAGAAGTGTGAGTTGGCTCAAACACAGGGAGATAAACAGAAAAAGCCTCCAGCTGACACCAGGCAGTTGTTGTTGCGGCCGTACATCTCCCTGAGATGCAGCTCCAGCCGTCGCAGCAGGAACTGGCTGTCAGAAGTACAGTGGATCCTCTGCTGGGTGTCGCTTCGGCTCTGACGCCTCAGTTCTTGTCACAGAGAAGCAGAAGGTGAAACACTACCCAGGATTTTTATTTAAAACACAAAGTATTTCTCTACTGACACCTGCCACCCTGACGTCTCTGTGCTGTCGCAAGCAGAGAGCTGCAGGTTGAACGCTCACACAACACTGCAGTTTCACAGCAACAAACACATTTATTGGTTTTACTGCACAAAGTTATCAATGTGTGGAAGTTCTGCTTCTTTAGCTGTTTYTCGTTTTACAGGAAGCTGCAGAAAGCTTTACAGAGGGGTTAAAAACTTTTCCTTTTTGTTCTGAAAGGTAACAGCTAGGAGCAATTAGAGTAAACTGAGCAAACAAAGAAAARTTTTTTGTGCGTGCCTGGTGCAGATGTTTGATGTTTGATGCTAAAGTTTGCTGATGAAGTTAAAACTGAAATGGTGAAGTAAAAACAAGCAAAACAAAAGTRTGAATTATCAAAACAAAAGCTYAAATCAGCTYAAATCAGCTGAACAAAACAATCAAAACAAGCTGAAATGAACAAACAAGGGCTATAAACACCCAAAATACTCAAAACACAAGTTTGAGGAATCAAAGGATGAGCTAAAACAGGCAAAATACAAACTAAAATGAGCAAAACACAAGCTTAAACAAGCAAAACACAAACTAAAATGAGCAAAACACAAGCTAAACTAATCAAAACACAAGCTAAACTCATCAAAATACAAGCTAAACTCATCAAAATACAAGTTAAACTAAGCAAAAATGAGTGAAACAAACAAAATATGAGATAAAAGAAGCACAACATGAGCTTATACAAGCAAAACATGAGCTAAAACGAGCAAAACGTGAGCTAAAACGAGCAAAATACAAAATAAATCAAACATTAACACAGGTTGACATGAGCACAAACTATAACAAGTAAAACACAAGATAAACTCATCAAAACACAAGCTAAACTAAGCAAAAAATGAGTGAAACAAACAAAATATGAGATAAAAGAAGCAAAACGTGAGCTAAAACGAGCAAAATACAAAATAAATCAATCATTAACACAGGTTAACATGAGCACAAGCTAAAAACAAGCAAAACATGAGCTAAA
>NW_013952596.1:261514-276634 GCF_001266775.1 Austrofundulus limnaeus
TTTGAAATACTTGATTTGACTCAATTTTTTCTTATTTCAAGAAGCTTTACCAAGTAAAATTTTCTTTTCRTTTATTATGACTAAATTACTCATTGAGGTTATATATTTCATCTAATTGTTGAGATCACAGAATGTCCAAAAGAAGCTTCCAGTTGATTCTGTTTCATTCCGTCTTCAGTGTTGCACATTTTCACAAGTTGTCTAAAATATTTTAGTGTGATGTAATGTGTTAGTGTTCAAAGTACMTGTTGAAGATGACTCTCAGCTACTACCACTCCAAAACTGACCACATCTGTTAAATTTACTGCGCTGTAGCCATTACTCTGATTTAAACACTGAAGTTACAAACATTTTGAGCATTTCTGCTGACAGAGCTGCTGACTCTTCATCACTCTTCGTCACAGAAGAAAAAAAAGTTGGTTTTGTAAAGTTCACAACAGAGGACACAGTAAATCCTGATTCCAGTCATCCATGGCCTTTTATATTTTTACTTCAAGGGAGTTTTATAGTGAAGCAAAGCAAAGTGCACGCTCAGCCTTTCAATTACAGCCCATAATCATAACTCAGGCTGGTGACAGCTCCATCCTCCTATATTTGAACCCGTTTCTATTTATCCTAATACTACTGTAAACAAACAACATCCAACTGATGCACCTAAGAATTAAACAGATGGAGCGAACCCTGTGAAGCATTAAATATAACTCCAAAGCACTCCTCTTCAGTCACACTGAGCAGATGCCCCTGCACTTCTTCTATGTGGCCCTCCAGGGGCCAAACGCCTTTCTCTTTCAGGCCCTGCCTAAAGTTCTGAACTGAGAAACAGTCCAACGCAACAATAACAGGAAATTCTGCCAGGAGAGAAACAGACCATCTTTAAAGACTTCCCCACGTCATGCCTTTTTGATTTTTGATTTTTTTTCCTTTGTAATTTTTGGTTTCTCTCATGTTTGACATCAAAGATGTTGAAATTGTTTTCCCTGATGTTGTGTCCTCTGTAATTATTAATCTGCTTTGCAAGACGACTGCCTTTGGGGTAAAGTCAGACACAAAAGGCCCCTCTTTAGATGTGTGATGTGGAGCAACAACACAAGGAAGAAACGACAAAAAAAAGATGCAACTAACAGTGTGAACTTGCAGAGAGGAGTCCGAGGCTCTGAACGACGGAGGAACGGAGCGATGCAGGCAGCAGAGACGACCGTGAGGAAGAGTGAGGATGAGGAGGGGTTTAAAACGCCTGCTGCTGTTTTGACAGCGGCGGGTGACTGGATGTTATAATGAGGCCGTTCACTCAGCCGCTGCACTTTCTTTAACACCGTTCACAAAACATCAACCTCTGGATTTATTCTGTTCAACAAAACAAAAACACAAGCAAACAAACGGCAAACTTTTTACTTTATACACAGCCGATAACACCAACCTTCTCTGCTTGTTGTTGTCACTGCGGACGGCTTTACACCATTACTGAAACTAAGTTTACCCCAAAACAGTTTCACTGAAGTTTGCAGAATTTAACAAGCAGCAAAAACTAAAAAATATCAATATTATTAGGAGTTAGCATCAGCTCAGACGGTTATACCTGGTATAAACCTTGTTTCTTACAAAAAAGCTTTATTTTTGCAGGTGATGAGTGAGTGCTGAAGTTTGCTGATAGTGTCAAAACTGAATTGTTGAAGTACAAACAAGCAGAACAAAGGTTTAAACGATCAAAATAAGCTAAAATGAACAAAACATGAGCTAAAACGAGCAAAAATGAGCTAAAACAAAACTAAAAACTAAAACAAGCAAAACATGAACTAAAACAAACAAAACATGAACTAAAACAAACAAAACATGAGCTAAAGTAAGCAAAACACAAGCTAAAACCAGCAAAACATTTGCTAAAACAAGCAAAAATGAGCAAAACATTTGACTAAATGAGCAAAAATACAAGGTAAAACAAAACACAAGCTTAAACAAGCAAAACATGAGCCTATTTACAGTAGGATGTGTAGAAGCACTATTTATATATTTAAAAGAAGCTTCCAGCGTAGATGTTTGATATCAAGCCTCAAATCCTCAACAAAGCCCCTAAATCCAGCAGTTCAATAATTAGCCTGTTCAGCTGGGTGCTCCGTCGGTTCTGACTCATAATTTGCTTTGCAGCACCTGTTCTTTTAGCCTTATTACATTCGGCTCAGCGTCTGCGCCGTCTCACCGCCGGCCTCCAGGAATCCCAGCCCAACACTTTTACCTCGCCTGACGGAGGAGGAAGAGCTGACATGCTGGCTGCGCTCAAGTGCTGATAGTGAAATCCTATTAGCTGCCCTCCCACTGAAGCCAAACTGACATGAATTGGAAGAACCAGAGCAGGTGGGTGGTCTGTCACTGGTGGGAACAACCTGCCTGCACACACACAGAAATAGCTTGGAGAGCGCTYACACATCAGTGCGGTCGGCTGTGCCTGTCACTGATAGCGCCCCTGTGTTTGGAGTGACAGTAATGGTCCACGGGGTGGTGGGGGGGTGGTGGTTGTGATTGCACACACGAGGGCTGTAATTTGATGTTACGGACAATAATACGGAGCGGAAATAAATTTGCTTTTTTCYTGTCAGCCAGAGCAGAGATGGAGGGAGACAGATAGAAATAAAAGAGCCGCAGAAACGAAGGAACCATTAAAAAAAAGAAGGAAAAGGGGAATGCCAGCTTCCACGCGGCTACCAATTTAAACTGGTTTCTGGTCAGAGGAAGTGGCAGGAGTGGATGCCCAAATTAGAGAGGCTCTGGTCGGATCTCAGGAAGCCCTGTTATCCTCGGCGTGCTGGCATTCCAGCGAGCGAGGAGCCTGAGAGCGGGGAGCCACCGGGACAGCGTCTGGTTGAGACGAGATGGGAGGGCCTTTGCCTCGTGGTGGTTTTTAAACCTCCAAAGCCACAAGGCAGCTGGGTGGACGGGGGACCCTGAGAGTATTGATCACAGCCGGCGCTGTTTCGTGTTTTCTGTCAGAGCTGCTGCCAGGGAGGTCCCCGTCATCAGTCACATGTAATCAGCAGGAGTAAACTCCTCGCCCTCCGTCTGCGCTCAGGTTCCACAAGAAACGCCGGCTCACTTTGAAATGTTTTCTTTACCTTCGCAACACTTTCATGGCTTCTCTCATTCAGCTCAGTCCTTGAACGTCTTCAAACCAACATGTTCAGCGTGTTTCAGAACAGACGGAGGGTCCTCGTTCTTTTCAGCGAAAGACCTCTGGTTGACGTTTGCGAACGATTAAAACCAACAGTCAACAGTTTTCACATTAATCAACTGCACGTGTCGCAGAACTGATCCTCATTAAAACTGTCAAATTCCTAACAAACAGGCTTTCATCATTTCAAACGCCACATGCAGAGCGTTGTTTCATTTTCAAACCGCTTCAGACCAACCTTTGGTCCAGAAAATATGGAGATGGAAAGTTTGTGATGAAAGTCCCCAGAAACTGAAACGATAAACAATCGTACAGTGTGTGGAAAAGAGTCGGCTCACATTAAAAACATCAACCTTCATCTTTCTCCAAGAGAAAAGAGCCAAAACAGCAGCTCCATGTTGGAGGAAATCAGWGAGAGGAGAAAAAAGGCTAAAGATATATTTCCTGTTTCCACCACAGTGTCATTATTTAAGAAAATAACACTTTCAGCTCAGTGCAGGTGTCTCACAATACTTTACTTATATTGTTTGTTTTTCTTTATTTCTTTGAGTATTTAAAACATTTTTAATCTGGTGATTCTGAGGTCTTGTCTCTTCTAAAGGAACTTTTGTTTATAATCTTTAGTGGTCTTTAATTTCATCTGAACAAGGAAATGAGCTTGAGACAAGCATGAACAGGATTTTAAAGATAACCTTGCACATCACAGATTTTATTTGTCTCAAACAGAAGAATTACTAAACTAACCCAGTCACTCCTAAGCTTCAAAGTGAGAAACATGAGACACATTTTTGCACAATAAGACAAACTCCTGAGTCACAGATGGAAAGAGTGAACAGAGGGTAAAACCCCTGAGCTCTGTGGAAATCAGCGTGTTTAAATCATGTCACAGAAACGATGAAGCTCCAACATCCCTCCTCCTCATCCTGACCTCTGATATCAGGACTGAGTTTAAACAAACCTGCAGGACRGACGAACAGGAGGGGAACTATCAGACTTTACCACAACAGGTTTTAGTAAATTTATATCCATCCAGCATCATTACCTGCTTCTTATGGAGGACTGAAACTGACATCATTAGAAATAAAAGCAGACATATATAAATGAACCAATTAATAAACAAATKCACTTAAAACGCACCAACTAAAATAAAAAAGGAGAATTTTACATCATGTTTTATAATTTATTTGACCTTCATATTTATTTTTCCAGCTTAGTTCCAATAAATTATATATTTTTAAACATAATTTACATTTTACTGTTTTAAAATATGTAATTTTTATTTTTATTTGTAGATGCATTTGTGTCTCTTACATGATTATATTTAATGATTTTTAAAATAATTTTCCCACAAGTCTTRTTATTTCCATGTGTTTTTACATTTCCCTGTCTCCTGTTTGTACTGTACCATATTCATTTGTGCCTCATTATGTGAATAAGGTGGYRGGAGCTTCTTGGMTCAGCTCATCTCCTATTGGTCAACAGACAGGAAGCAGCAGGATCCATGTGCAGATCTAGGCCCGGTCCCAAGATTTGCACTACACCCCTTTTGAAAAGTGCACTCAGCTGAAGTGCACYTAAGGGTTTGAGTGTGCAAAAACTGGAGAATTGGGACAGTTGGATTACGTCATTGACTTGTGCCTCGGCAACARAACTGCAACATRCAAACTGAGGAGGCAGAAATGCATAYGGTAAAGTAAAAACAGGAGACAGAGAAATGTAAAAGCAACACTTGGAAATAAAGACTTAAAAATAAATAAATAGGATAATTTAAGAGACACAAATGCATCTACAATAAAATAATATACATTTTTAAAAACAATAAAATGTAAGTTTTGTGTAAAAATATAGAAAGCTGAAAAATAAACATGAAGGTTAATTAAATGATAAAACATCTCGTTGTTTATCTGCAGCAGACAGTCACCATGATGAGAGGTGGAGACTCCATGGACAAAAAATAAATAAAAATAATTAAATTGTTGTTAAACAACAGATTTAGTGATTTTAGATTTATTATATTTATGTACCTTTTATTTTAGCTGGTCTCACATACAGGAAAAGTCTATTCTGTCAAAATAAAAGCCTCTCAGGTGGTTGTAATTCTCATCACGGAGTGTAAGCAGAAGTGAAATGCACAAACTGTAAAAAGAAGCACACGAACATATGGAATATGTAAAAAAAAAGCCTTTATATCAGAACGTCTGCAGTAAAAACGCCTTCAACTCATGAAGATGTGATGACATTTAAATGGAATCCAGATCAAAAGCAGAGAAACAGAAAGGGCTAGAAAAAAAGACAGCAGAATTTAAAAAACTGTTTGCTTTCAGAGCAGCTTTCTTTCTTCCACCCCATGAGACTACAGAGCACCACTGTCAGCTCTGCGAGGCGTTTGCTTCAAGGCCCGCATGAATAAACGCATGCATACATTAGCCAAATGACAATCACGACTGTAAACAGAACAAAACCCCGGAACAACTGCTCCGCATTGTGRGCCCTGACAGCCAAGGTCACAAGAGTCGAGACGAAATATGACGCAGGCAGAAAGCGACTTGACGGCTCGCCACAGATATTTTACAGCAGATGAAACGCTGTAAAAAGAAAACAACTCCCCTCGTAATGAAGCAAATCTTCCTGCGCTTGTTTACAGCTGAGAGGCCTTGATCCGGCTGAGGGCTGGTGACGGCAGGAGCACGGCTGAGGCGGCTGAGGAGGGCTTGTGTTATCTGTTAGGCAGGGCCTGTCCACTGCATTACCAGTTTTGCATCGCTCATTTCATGGCGAGTGTACTGGAACAGATTATCGTGGTCTGGAGGGAGCAAGCGAGAGAGACAGCAGGGGGTGGAGGGGATGGAGGGGCTGACGGGCCTCGTTTTGTAGTCAGAAGATGAGCAGCAGAGTGAGCAGCTTCCAAATCCCTGATTATGCACACCCCAACAATTGCAGCACATTATCCACCAATTTATTCACTTTATTTATTTACTCTGGCATTCAGCAGGTTTCTCTCTCTCCCCACTGTTGCACGCTCCTCTGCTTCACACAAAATAAAGTTTTCTCTGCTTAACTCCACTGTAGCTGTGTTTAAATCAAGCCACTGTTTGCTCTGAAACAAAAAGACATCAGCGGCAGGGAAGTGATCCAGAAAAGCTTTGGCAAAGAGCARGTGACAAAAATGGTTGTGGAAATCAGAAGTCCATAAAAACAGTTGGAGAAACTCTTCCAAGAGCATCAATTCTGCTTTCAGATGCTTCTGAAAACATGGATCTAAAGTCTGCTGAGTTCCAGCTGTGAGTTAGAAACCAGTGAGTAGGAGCCTCACTGTTAACAGTGTGATCCATCTGATTCAAACAAACAAGAAGTTGTAATAAACAGTTTATTACTGCAGTTAGCTACACTGTACTCTAAAAGTCGAACAGCCGGGTACTTTGTCATGTGGCCATGTTGTAGACGGAGGACATATTGGTTTGGGGGAAACTAGGATGAGTTCCTCGATGTGGAAAATAGGAAAAATGGTGAGAAGTTGCTGTAGGACTGTACTTCTCACATAAAAAAACATCCAGAGATAAAATATWAATTTTTTTTCTAACTGCAAGAGTGAGGGGAGAGAAATAAGACACGTCGTTCTGCCTCTGCAGACCTCCGTGCTTCTAGTTTAAAAAGAATTGCCTCATCGTTTTGTTTAAAAACACAATAAAATTGGCTAAAATGAAGAGTAAACACTCAAAACTACACACTAACTATAAAATCCAAACATGTTAAAAGTCACAGGTCTAATTAATAAAGTCCTGCTCTCACCGGCTCTTCATTGCAGCCAATCTCCATTCAAATTTCACCTCTTTTTATTTTCTTCTTCCTGTAGATTTTTTACTGCTTGTCAGATAACTTTGAGCCTCAGTCAAAAAGAAGGTCTGAGGGGTTATATTTTGTTCAGTTTAAGAGAAAGATGAGACTGACYARGGACAGCGGTGTTTTTTCCACGAGATTACCGTATTTCCTGCTCCCTTCAGCTGCAGTTTTCCCCCATTAAAAAATGGAGGTTGAAATCATGTGACTGAATYACATCACACCGACTTTGAGAATGCTGAGAAACGCTTATGCTTCAGTTAGAAATCCAGATTCACAACAAGTTCCTGCTGGTTATTTTAACCATCCATCCATCCATCCATCCATCCATCCATCCATCTGACCCACCAACATCAGTACCTGTTTAATGCTGTTCAGGGTTGTGAGGAGTTGCTGATTATCTTTAGTAGTTTTTGGTTGAGATCTAGGTTTTGAACCTGCTACCATCTATGATCGAGTTGCATCAGCAACACACTCCAACTCTTCCCCAGACCAGAGAGGATACAAAATCTTTGCAGTGAGGTCTGGGTCTGTCCCAGGGTCTCCTCACAGTGAGACACATCTGGTAAACCTCCAAATTACGTCTCTTTGGAGACTTTCCAGGCATCAGATGCTCAAACTCCCTCAGCTGACTCGTTTGATGCAAAGATGCAGCGGCTRTACTCCTCAACTCAGTCTGGAAGGTCTAAATGTTTGTTTGAAACTTTTTGAAAACCCTTATTTGGATCTAATCCAGCCAACAGTTTAGTTGTCACTGTCCACCACACCTGTCAGAGCTCCTCACATCTCCATGGTTTGTGTTGGGTGTTGCTTTGAGGCTCAGAAGTTTACAGTCGCCTCCCTGCAGCTGCATCTGTTGATCCCTGTGGATTCATCCTGCCTGCTGACTTCTATGAAAGCTAAGATGACTGCAGACCACCGGGGACGGACTTCACTCRGAGGGGAGCCAACAACTGGAGCCATCCGATGGCCTAACCTTGGCCAGCAGAAAGAAAACAATTCAAATGTGTGACAAATGTTTGCAGGCCACAATGAGTTCAAACAAGGAATAGTTCCAGGCTCATGACAATCAGGTTGCTGATTGTTGAGTCAGAATTCACACTCATGTTTTCCTCTTRATAGTTTCAACCTTTCTGCTGCCATTGGGTCAAAAACAGCAGGACAATATTATTTAATGAAGTTTTAAATGTTTACACACGTAAAAATAAAGGGCCAACTTCACTGACAAGAACCCAWCACCAACGCCCTCTTTTGTCTCCTCATGTAGAAGTCCAAACCACACAACATGTCTCCTTTTGACCCCAAACCAAGCAACAAGACGAAGCTTTTGAATCGAATAACTTGGAGTGCAGAGACTGTGTCCCTGGTGTCTGACAGGACCAGGCGGTGGGCTGCACGTTGCTCTGAGCCCACTTTAAACTGAGCTTTCACGCTTAGCAAGGCTTCACAGCTCAGACTCAGAGGCCATGAAGGAATGCCTTTAACGCAATGTGGAAACTCTGACTGTTTTGGGTTTAAATGGTTTCAGATGCTGTTTTTTTTGGAGGCAATGGGTTTGAAACAGCTGGTGGTGACTGCAGAAATATTCAGATGGGATCCTGATCAAACGTTGTTTATGTGTCTTTTATTTTCCCATCTCTACTCTGCACAAACTGTATTGATACGAAMTCATAACTATTAACAAATCTGAAAGGAACTCTTACTGTGAAAGGGTACTGTTTACTCACAAACCATAAACATACAAGAATGTAACCAAACAGCTTGTTTTGGTTTCATTTATTCAGCTGAAAACAAGAATCATTTTTACTTATTATTTAGTCATTACTGAAAACTTTGAAAAATACTTTTATTTATATCAGAGGTGAGTATTTTGACTACTTAAAAGAAATAACAAAGTAAAAGTAAAACATTTTAACAGAAAATTACTTTGGTAAAAATGAATTTCATTGATAAGAAAGTAAAAGTCTCTGCTCACAATAATCAGGAAAGTAAATGTAACTAGGTGTTAAATTTAAAAGTGAAGAAGTTAAAGTATTTTAATGTTTTGAATGTAATGAAATAAAAGCAAAAGTTCTAAAAGTACTTGGTAAAACACTTAAGTAGTACTATAAACTTCTGWTTTTTACTCTCAATCCTACAAAAGCGTCTTAAAGTCTTAAAAGAAAAGAAAGTAGAAAAATGTCAGCAAACTTTAAAATATTTTATATTTTTCGGTTTGATTGGTTTAATCTCAAACTGCTTTTTACTGGTTTGCTTTTTGTAAWTRTTTTTWMMWTTTTTTTGCATGCAAGTCATTTATTTGCAGAAGAGGAAGCATTGTTGTTTGTGTTCTGCAGGCAGGGTGTTGCTGTGAGCCTCTACCTGCAGACAGTGTGGAGACGAGATAAGACTGCATCAAATACACAYCAACGTATTGATTTCCATGCCAACCAATCTCACCCAATCAAAAAAGGTCACGCTGTGCAGGAATCAAAAAGAGGCCTCTTTGTTTTAGAACTGCATGCTGGGTAGCCTTCAGGCAGACAGAGTTCGATGGTTTGAAGCGTAACGCTTTTCATCTGTGGCTAACCGCACCGTGCAGACGCCAAAATGGAGAAACAATATTCATATCTGACCAGTCTAATGGTTCAGATACACTCAGGAAGGGCTGATGTTTTATTTTTTTTATTTTGTTTGTTTTTTTTGGTGGGGGGTTACAAGTGTGWGACTTCAGTGGGAGGACGGCTCGGTGTGAGGACCACCAGGATGGGCTTTGTGGTGTTTGATGTGTTTGTGTTGCTCCACTCCAGGTCTGGGTCACCCCTACATGCATTAATGAGCTGATGGTGCCGTTTGAAGTTGGCCTTGGAATCTCCTTCAGTGCTCTGGCTCCTGCTGCCCCCCCGGTTCACTCAGACCGAGAACACATCGCAGATTCAGGCGGAGGCTTTCCATCAGTCCTGCTGACGATGACACGATTCTCTCTCAGGTGTAAACATGAGTCTGAGAGCTGAGGAAGGAATGTTTGTGTTGCTGAATGGATGKTGCAAGCACTGAAAATCTCAAATAAAGAGCATCTCTGCAGTCACTAAAGAGGAGTTTCTTGCTTTGTGGGAGGAGTTGTCCCAAGATGTGATTGGTCAGATTGATGGTGGGGTTTGAAGAAGCTGAGGGGAAGCTTGGTTGAATCATGCAGGAAGCATCTTTGTTTTAAATATAGAGAATAATTTAATCATAACTTGAGACAGGAAGGTGCTAGCTGCACAATGAATTACATGTMCACAATCATTTTTATTTGAGTCATTGTACTATTTTAAYCTAGACAGTCATTAAATCATATGAACCGTGTTTCCATCCAATTTTAATTCAAATTTAGAGCAATTTTTTAAACGTTCGCAAAAAAGGYAAAAAAGAAGGAATGTGAATCAGATGTGTTTCCATCAGCTGGCTTGAAGCAAATCAAGCAGGCTATGCAAAGTGTTATTACGTCAGACTCACATCTCAGGACAATGGAGGGAAGTTGTCAGGAACGTGTTGCTACTATCGGGAAAGTTGGAKTTATTCTGTAATTTCAACTAGTACTGGTGATGTTACTGCTGTCTGGAGACGTAGAGAAAGGAACGCAATTCTCTTCACGTTACAGGAATAACTGAGAATAGACCGACAGCAGGAAGAGGGTCCAGCTGCAGTCGTTCTGGTATTGGTACCGTTCAGACAGCGAGAACAGCTGATCAACCAAGTGAGGTAAATGTTCGCTACGTCAGAACATGTTCAGCAAATGTGTTTCCATCTGTCCTTTTGCACATTAACTCTTTTTCGAAYAACCCCAAAACCACCTCAAGCGAGCGAATCAACTTTTTTGTTAATTAGGGGAAGTTTTTTTGAATCGCATGGTTTTCTTTCACCTTTTCTAAAGTCAATCCGACCAATCACCATTAGGACAAACTCCGCCCACAGGGCAACATGTACTGCAGAGAGCCCAGTGAGCTCCCCATCATTACAGCTAAACATTAAACCTGGACAARAAGGTTGTCTTCATGTCAAACATCACATGGATCACGTTTAATGGAACTCTTAAAAAGAAATCATTAGATGTAAATCCACATTTTATTCACCAAATTAAAAAAACAAGATTAGATTAGATTAGATCCCTGATCTCATAATTACAAGCAAAGATGTCATAATTACAAGATCCTAAACTCGTAATTTATTTATTTATTTTTTAATTTCCCGGGGGGACTCTGGGAGCCAGGATCAGAAAACMTCTGACAATCGAAACACATGCTGAATATTCTGAGTGTTTTTTTTTACTCTATTTTAAATGTTAAATGAACAAAACAACTGCAACTTTTTTCTCCACATTAAATGATGTGAGAACCTGAATGGAAGCTGATGGACGACATGCACTCCCTCCAGGAATGCTGGACTTTTTTGTCTTTTCTGTTTTTTCTTCACTCATTCACCAAATTCCTTCTCACCAACAAACAAAACACAGATTTTGTTTGTTTGTTTGTTTGTTTGTTTGTTCGGGCAGCGAGCTCGGCCTTCCTCTCCTGTTTCCCATTATGCTAATTTTCTGTGATGATCAGAGGGACACTGGGATAACAGCGCTGCATTATAAGCACTTTGTTGTTAACGTTGTTGCTATAGTAACATAAAACCGAAGGCCAAATCAATGTGGCTCCTCTCATTTGCATGGAGAAAGACAAACCTTTAACAGAAACAGAAGGAAGTAAAAAAAATGGGGAAGGGAAACGAGTTTGTTCAGTAAGAACCAAATGTTTCAGTGTGTCAGGTGTTTCCTCTGAGTTCTTCACTTTAAGATCAACAAAAACATTTTGAATCTTTCTCCTATCTGTAACCCTTTAGATAATCTTTCCAGCACCCTGTGTAGCTCCCTCTCTGCACTGTGCACTTGATATGCTCTCTGCATGCTGCTCACTCCACTTTGAAGTTGTTCACAGGGTTATGGAGCWGTGATTATCATGCCCCAGCAACCCCTTCACCCCCACTTTGAACCGTGTGCTGCCGGCTGCAGGAGCTGCACAAACCGAGTCCTGCAACTGACAGCAGCATGAGCCCCAGCCCAATTCTGCAGGAGAATTCCCAATTAGCCGATAATTAGCATGGCTCCGCCACACGCCACTTTCTATATCTCGTCGTTTATCTGTTAATGAASGCTTTAATGTATTCATCTCAATCTGTTTGTCCTCAGAGTGCAGAGCTGCGTGAAGACCGAGGGCCGTGAAATGACAGCGAATCGTGTCGTCATGCTCACAGAGCTGTGTGAGCAGGGGGTTAGGGTGTGTGTGTGTGTGTGTGGGGGGGGGGGGGGTTCTTTTGTTTTAACCCTTCATTCCAAACATCATTCATGCAGACTGACAGGAGGCGGCTCCACAAAAACACACCTTCTGTGATCCCTGTCATCAGTGGTGGCAAAAGCACTCAAACTGTATTTAAGTAAAAGTACAGATAAACAGACAAAAATGTACCCTAGTAAAAGTCTAAGTACCATATTGACATTTTTACTTGAGTAAAAGTAAGTAAGAACTTGCTGTTAAAAATACTTTATTAAAAGTAAAAGCACTTGCTCAATGTATTCCCTTATAGTCTACAACACGTGTCAAACTTAAGGCCCGCGGGTGACTCCCATGTGGCCCGCCAGGGGGTCGTCCCCCCCCCACACCCCACATTTTTTTTACTGAACATGAAATTTGTTTCTTATATCATTGGTAAACTTTAAATTTATGATTAAATGCAACAAAATAAACTTAAAAGGTGAGAGATAATAATTGTCCTGCCCCTGAGCTGTTTTAAGTACCTGAGCTGTCTGAAAATAAGTCAGCATCAAGCATAAACTAAATCTGCCAAAATGCATATTGGCCACTCACTAGAAACTCATCAGTGAGAAAAACTTWATTAGTTTTACTTCTAGTAATATTTCTGTATTTATTTCAGATTTTGTCAGTCGGACACTTAGTTCTTATCAGTGTTTAAAAAAGGACGTGTTAAAACTCTGTTTAGTCAAAGTTAAACATGAAACATCYAAGTTCATAACAAGTGGCCCTTTGAGGGCCACCATAACACCCATGTGGCCCTCAGTGAAAATGAGTTTGACGAAGTGTGTACTGTATGTGTATTTTTAATACATCACTGATGTCWTTTTAGTGAACGATGCTGCAGATGKTGCATGTTTTTGTGTTTACCCTSTGTGACACTGTTCACACTTWTTGTGATTCTGTGCATCATCAGAGATTGTGACAAGCTGTGAATTCACCAGCAAGGTCCTTTATCAAATCTCAACAAGTCGTTTTGTTGAACCAGTTAACTTAAGTCTTGTAAGAACAGTAAGATCATAATTGGGGCATTTCCTCCGTGGTGGAATCCATTTTGGGCGTGCTGCTGCTGCTGATSTTCCAACAGGTGATGCAGAATTGCATTTTTGTATCTGTATTTATGCCTAACCCAGARGTTTTCCTAAAATTAACCATTACTGGTCTATAGCTAACCCTAACCTGAACCAAAACTTAATTCACACCATACCTTTAAACCTAACTAGTAAAGCACAGCAGAGCTGCAAACAAAGTGAGGACATTAAAGAGGTCCTCACTTTACACCAAAGACCTCACTTTGATAGTAAATATGTCATAAATGGTCCTCACTTTGTAGTAAAAACAAGTACACACACACACACACACAGAGTTACAGCCAGAGGTTAGGTCGGTTCAAAGAGAAAAACTGAAGCAGGTTTGGCTTTTGTCCCAAAACGTCGTGGTGTTTGTAAGGCTGGTGTGTAATTATCCCTCCCTGATTCTGCTCAGCTCCGGCCTCCATAAAGCACAGCAGCCATTAATCACATCACATACTGTACGCTGTTCCTCATCCTGCTGCTGCGCCGACGACTCAAGGAAATAAAAAGTTCATTTTGGAATCACAAAAAGCGGTAAACGACAGGAATTCTCAGAACGTTGATCCTCCCAGGAGGGAACCTCTGGGAGTTTTGTACAAGCAGAAAAAAAACTTGCTGCGGAGAAGTTCTGGGAATGGAATTCAGGGGAGAAAAAGCCAGAAGTGCTTGCCATACTTCACACCAGGGACCAAATTACTGATGATGCTGTCATTGTTTCCCATGGCCAAACAGATTAGGCCTAATGAGGTCCTGGCTCTGGGACTGTGGAATCCGCTCATCAGGACTGAGTCCACGTGGAACCCCGGTGTGATATCTGTCAGGCAGGAGAGGAGTAAACACAGTAAACACTGACATCATGTGTGGGACCTGGTCAAGACTGACATCAGCAGGAGATGCTGGAGAAGCTGGGGTTAGCATCAGAGCTACATTTACTCAACATGGATGATTTCAGACAGCAGGAGGAAGTTCAAAAATAAACTTATTCTTTCTTTTTTTTAGATTCTCCAGATAAGAACCATAAATCCACAAATCTCAACACATTCCTTCTTGATGAAGAACTTCATTTTATTCACATATATGATAAACATTTGAAAACTAAACCTTTATGTTTTCCTGCCGCTTCAATGAAATGATACTTAAGTTTAAAGCAAAGTTCAGTCATGTGGACGTTATAATCTTAAAGATCTTTGAAGAACTCAAAGTTCACATTGGACAGAACTGAGGTGTTAAAGTCAGCAGCTCAAAGACAAAATGTCTCAAAAATGTTTGGTGATTTTCACCTGAAACAGGTTTTTACGCCTTTTTTTTTTGTTGACAAATTATTTGCAGATAGAATATCCAAAAGTTAAMTAAAAATGCATTTCTCAGAAATAAATTCACAAGATGCCGTCCAATCATCAACAACATAAAAAACTATAACAGACATGAAAAGYAAGTCTAATCCGTGTTTATAATCCAAGTATATCTCAATCCAACAAACCAGCTCAGACATTTCCAWCCCATAAACAGGCCAGTAGCAGCATGAAACCACGACATAAAACATCAAATAAAAAAGAAAAATTAAACCTACAATAGAAAAAAATAAAGGAAACTCAAAATCAAACAAAAATTGAAAATGTAAAATCAAGAGTTAAACAAAAAAAACATGCAGGCTGTTCAAACTGCATCCAACAAACTTCAACAAGTTGTTTTGCTCAAATCAGAGTAAAAAAAAGTATTTTGTAAAGAGACTATT
>NW_013952596.1:277772-290986 GCF_001266775.1 Austrofundulus limnaeus
AAACAAACAAAACAAACGTGTTTTAATGCAACAGAGACAGTTTAGGTTGAAGTGAGACCTCTTGTTCATACACAATCTTTGTTCTGTTATTCCTKCTGTAAATGTTGAGACATTTGGAGGTCATGTGAATATAAGGTGAACAGATCCAGGTCGTATTCACAGCTGATAGTCCGGTAGARGAATCAGTTTGATTACGACTAAACAGGGCTGGTGTGAATACACTTTAGTCACTGCAGTATTTTACACATATTACTTAATACTACAGCTTTTTTTCTTTGTTTGCTTCAACATTCAGTCCCAGCCTCTCAGCTGAACGCTTGGAGTGAATCATAAATCCTGCTCAGAGATAACAAGCTGCTCTCTAATCTACATCTAATCTGATTTTCTGTTTTGAACGTGGCCCGTGAGTACAAGCACTGTGGCAGATTCCCACAAACACGATGAGGGCAGTTGAAAAGGAGCTGCAGAGTCGGTCTGTCAGGCCCACATCGTGTGGCCAACCAAAAATCCCCCATAATTCCTTGCTCCTTTCACCACCTGGAGCCACAGCTAGATGTGCTGCAGCACGACGTCATGGGGGTCAAACTTCAATCAACACTAAGCAGAACGTTAGCTGTTAGCTTGTAAAGAGTTTAAAATGATATTTCTGAGAGAAACTCAGAGGATTCATTTGTTGCTTTGTGTCTGAAAGCATTCTCTGTGGGTTCTGAGGAATGTGCTGTGCAGACACACACACTCTGCGAACAATGAGCACGTGCACGGACACGTGCACGGCAGCAACACACCCAGCCGAGCTGCCGTTTGGAATGCAGGAGGTGCAGGTTTGAACACCTGATGATGAAAGGCTGATTTGATTAAAGATTTAAAGTTCAAAGCTGAGAGTTGATGGTGCTGATGGAACAAGGTGAGTCTTTCTGCCTTTAAGGTCCTAATCTTTGCTTTTCTAACTCCACCTCTGTTTTTCTTTCTTTTCTTTTCTTTTTTTCTGGCTGACAATCATCTCAAACTGAGACATTTTTCACACTGACTATTAAAACTGCACTCTGCTTCATTACCATTCAGACAATAACAATGTTTTAGTCTTTTAGAGTCACAAACGTCTCCAAGCATCACATCATACCTGCCTGAAATTAGATGATTGCTTCAAATTTGGAACTAAATTCAAACACTGAAACTAAATTTAGGAGAATTAGTGGAAGACAAAAGTTTGAAAAGGCTGAAAATTTGTGTAACTTGTGTAATATGAAACATTACAACAGAAACATTAATAATTAACAAACGCTTCACTGAGTTCATCAGGTTTCATTATTRTTTATTATTATTAATGTAGTGATGTCTCCTGTGAGGTTTGCACATTCCTGCCCCTGCAGTCTATGAAATATCTTATTTAAACTGCTTATTGATGACATCATCCTCCAGTCCTTCAGTTTTCGCCTCATTTTAATTCAAAGCCACAAAAGATAAGAGGAACTTACAGAAAACTGCAGCAAAAAAAAAATCAAAGCATTTTTTTCTATCAAGACATCAAAAGTCCTGTGCAATGAAACAACGTGCTGCAACTGGCTTTAACTGACAACCTCCCACTTCTGATGAGACGAGAGGAACAGGATGGCTGGATGGATGGACAGAAGGCAGGCGGAGGAATGAAAGAGCCTAAACTAACAACATTAATGGATGATAGAAGGGCTTCATTTTGCCTGACAGACGGCACTTTCATCAGACTTCAACTGCACCTTGATTAATTATTAAAGAAGACGGGCTGATCTTCATCCCTGCTCTTTATTGATGGTCTTGCAAATGTGTTTCTGCTGACAGATAGGGGTCCACCCTGCTGCCCCTCTGTTTACAAAAGTGCAGCAGGCAACAGTGGCTTCCCTGTTCTGCAGGCTGACATGAGCTTTGATGATGATCCAGACACCTGGGAGAGGTTTTCACAAAACATTTTCAGGCAAACGCAAACATGAACATCTTCAGGTCGGTGTGCACAGCTTTGTGGTCTGACACACWTTGTGTATGGTAATAGATGCTTTTTAAAGAAGTGTAATGGTTTATTTAATCAGGTTCTGCACTCATTTGTTGTGCTAAAGCATAAAACAGAAGTTTAAACCACTCTGCAAATGAGTTTACTTTACTTTTTGTAGTTACTGATTGTTTAAAGACAGGTTCAGATTGGTTTAAKGTAATAAACTGTACTACAAATGTGACCCATCATATCGAAACGAGAATGAAGTCTAAAAGTTGGATATAGGGTTTTGATTAAAAACGTTTGCAAAAATAGCATTCTGTCAAAGTGAAGGAAATTTTGTTACTGATTAACTGAATGTTAGATGCAGTTTTGTATTTTGTACTTTCTGATCATTTCAGCCTTTAAGACCATAACAGAATAAGAGTTGGTGTGTGTATTATCATGTGTTCTTTCTTTAGTCTAAACAAAAATGAGTGATGTTCTACGTCTGACGTAAAAGGTAACACCTCCAAGGGTGTCACCAGGAAGAGATGAACATTATAAGCTCAATTGTTAGTGTGTTGCAGAGCCTCTGCTCAGAGCAGGGCTCCTGTGATTTTTTGTTTTTGTTTTTGTTTAAGTTTTGTTTTGTTGTTTTCAGCCCAAGGTCTTACACTGAGGCCTGCTGCGTGCTGGACCTGAATGGAGTCAGAAGACTGAGAATAAAGTTTTCACAAGAAACCCATTTGGATTCCGGTTTATTCAGACATACCATTTAGAACAATGCATATTTTCCTTACAAATATATGATGAATAAATGCCTTATGAACTGTCTGAAATACATTCCTAAACAAAATTAAGCATTTCTGAGCAGTATGAACAAAAAAAAGATTTTGAAGAAAAACTCCATTTTTTTTTTATTTTCCCTGTGAGCTGGCAAAGCTGGGAAATCTCAATATTCAAATATTGTTTATGGTTTCCTATTTATAATAACATCAAAATTCCTCTTTAAAACTGCTTAAAATTATGGTTCAAACCAAATATTAATGTATTAATGTTACCAACAAGACTAATGAAGTCATATGGATCTGCTTATGATATAAGAATGATCCAGTTATCAAAAATGCTTTTAAAGATGGAAATCTGAAAATGTGATTATTTCATTTTGACCAAATTAGACTTATGATGGGTCACAAATTTGTGTTTTAGATAGGATTTTATGGAGCTGTCACTAGCTGGAGACTCCAAATTTCACTGAACTCTGGAACAAAAGCCTTATGACTGCGAAGGCCTGCATCATCTGGTGAAGAGCTGCAGCTTCACACTTCTCTTGTTTTCTCTGCTCATTCATCAGTGCAGAAACTCGCTGCAGCCTGTGACGTTTCAGGGCTTTAAATTCATTATTTTAGCTGAAAGCTCAGCTCACTCTTCATATGTTCTGGGATAAATATGAGAGTTAATAGTTGGAAACCTGCATCCATGTAAGTGAATAACTCCAGACTGACTGAACACTTCTACAGTCCTGGCCTCAGTTTGAAGAACTGCAAACTCTCGTCTCACTGTTGGCTTCYTCCTTTTTGTTTCTTTGGTTTGGAAGCCCCTCGGTGTGCAGCCYCCGTCTCCTCAGCTTTGCCTCTTGTTTGCGTTGAACATATCTGGAATAACTGTGGTCATGTTAATACTTCCCTCCACTGAGTGCATCTGGAGGCAGGCCAGCACACCTCCTCACTTATGTATGTGCTACGCTCCCTCCTACTTTAATGGCTTTTAAAACTCTATRGAAACAAGAAGGTTTTATTCATGTCTTACTAATTGTATTTTTGTTAAAAGAAAGCACTTTTTAAAGCTTTTTTCCCTCTTCCTTTAACACAAACTTGTAAAAAGCAACTTGAGAACTCAAATCACAATGGCCAGGGGTTCATGAAGAAAAGTCCTGGAAACCCAGACTCCTTTAAAGAGGTCTGGTTTCAGGTCTCATCACAGCTCAAATTTGTAACCAAAGGATAAAAATGAAAAGAAATAAACAAGTTTTCCTTCAGCCGTTTCTTTGATAACTGAATCATGGCTGCTTTTTGCCCACACTGGCTGATTGTGTGGAGATGATCTAATCACAGAAGTCTGAGCGAGCGGACGAAGGGGGAACAGTGGAAACACTGTCATTCCTCATGTTTGATGTGAAAATACYTGACGGAGCGGCCTTATCTGACTGTCGTTCCTCCAAATGAGTCGAGCCAAATGAACTGAAGCAGATCAAACAAGATGAAGGAGTGGGTTTAACTGTGTTACACACCCACACTCCACTTCCTGTCAGACTGTCCTGTCAGTCTGCAGGGACGGACAGTTGGATCAGAATGTGTATCCCACACACAAACACGATGCTTCCACAGAAACCAAACTCACCTCGCGCCGTGGAAAGTCCAGAAGCCGGAAGCAACGCTCAAAGATGACGGCGCGAGCAGAGAAAGACTCGCGCCTTTCTTTGCAGCTCAAAAAAAAAAAAAAAAACAAGGCAGATTCTGAAAATGTCACCTCGTGACTTTTTCGGAGGAGCTAATCTATTCTGTTTAATATAGTTCAGAGGGGCTCGGGCTCCGCATTGAAGACACAAGGCAGGATTAGTCCTCATACGGCGGTGGCAAGATGAAAGGAGATAAACCCCTTAGCCTGGTTCTTGGATGACTTTATATATTTATTTCCCTCAAGTCTCTTCCCAACATTTGAAAAGGGATTTAGCAGCAAAGACACTGAAGTCTGTGGAATTTAATCTGTTTTTTTTTCTCTCTCTCTCCTTTTAAATAAATTTAGTCTGAGTTTTATGAACTTTATTTCAGGGAATGTTTGAATGACACATTTTTGTTTGCAGTGGAGGCTTTTTGTCATTAAAAGACTCTTTAAAAGCCGTTCAGAGGAGGACAGTGTTTGATGGGAAACACTTTGAAGCTGTTTTTAGTTTGGAACAGTTTATTTATTCGGTCTTGTTGTGCTGGATGCCTCTGTGATTGTCAGAAAAGTGTTGCGGAGCCTCTGTGTCCGGCTGTGACTCTGATCCGGCTGCTCTTTGCTGTTGACTCTGCAGTCGCGGCGTTCTGAGCGGGCCCCGCTGAGGGGCCGCCGACCCCGAGCTCTGGCCCCCGCACATCAAAGGCTCCTCGTGGAGGATGTTAATATTTGCTCAGGTGCGTCTCACAAATCTCTCCCTCTCTGAACAGAGACTGCGCCGAGCTCATAAATATATGGGACGTCTGGTCACGCTGTCCCTGTGTGTGTGAGGGGAGGATGGGGGGGCTGTTGCAGACCCCGCCCCTCCTTTGGCCTCTAACCTGTATTTGAACCCCTTCTATCCTTTTATTCTAGGTGGCCTTGTGACCCGAGGCTGCCCTGTTGYTCAGGGGGAACATGAAGAGGACAGCTGGGGACAACAGGAGCCCTGTCCTGACCACATCCCACCCTGCCTCCTCCGTCCCATGACCCCCGCTTTGCCTTTGAACTTCTGCTGCCTGACACTGAGGCAACAGATCCCCYCTGAGATGTTGACTGTTTACCTTACAGAGTTACAAAAAAAACAAACACCACCATGGTTAGATGCACCATTCCTCGTCTTTACGGGACAAGAACTTCTTTGTTTACGCTGCGCTCCTTCAGTAAGATCTAACCCTGATTCTGCCTCCATCACCAGCTGACACTGATCCACAGAATCTGAAAAAACTCCAGCGTCACAWCAAAGGAGGGCTGGGACTTGGTCACATCTGTAGGACAGAGACCAGTTCTGCAGACGGCTAAAGACCTGCGGAGCTGCTTCTGCAGCCTGAGTCGGTGCAATCACACCACAGAGTCARATCGTGCATGAAGCTGAAGATCAGGATCCCAGGCAACAATGGAGCTCTGGTGCAAGATTCCTTTGGTTTGCAGGTGGTTGTTTACTGTCTTCAGTTTGGAAATAAAATCCTGACGTTTCATTTATGCCAGAACGTTTAACTGAGTTCATTTTGCCACGAGGAGAGGTCAGAACTACTGAATGGTGTTGCACCATCTRAAGACCTAGAAGTTATTTTATGAGACCAATAGAGGGGCTGCCGGGTGGAATTTACTCTCATTATACAAAATAAAACAGAAATGATTGTATTGAAATTATTGCATATTTATGTTTTATTACTGTAATTGTTAGAGTGATGAAGTGTTTTGCAGACTGCATTTTTCTGTTTGGGTGTATTAAGTGGCCGGTGTTGTGAGGCTTTATTAGCTTTTAAAACTCTATTGAAACGAGTATGTAGATTTTATTCATGTTAATTATATAAATTTTATTTTTGTATTTTGATTTTATGGATCCCAGGAAGACTAGCAACTACTGCTGTGGAAGCTAATGTGGATCCAAATAAAGCAATAAACATCTCATAAGGTCTGTTAGTGCTCAGATAGTCGTGCTTTTTATGTGTGGCACAGACGCTCGCAGACTCACAAGCAATGCAGGTGATAATACTCGACGCTGATCATGGTGCAGTGTTCTCCAAAAGGACACTTCAAAACTTGTGAAATGTTGTAAAGAAGGAGAACATTTAAATGTGCAGGGGGCGGGCTACTACTTCATTCAACTAGAATTTTTGTACCAGACTGGTTGACTGATAGTTGTTGGGCTTCGTGTCTGTGTGCTGAATGACTCTCAGCTACTACCACACCAAGTTTTAGCTCTTTATCTGGATGTTAGACTGAGCCACAGACTGTCAATCATTCATTTCAGTCTGGTGTTTTGAGGAAACATTTTCAGCAGGCAGGACAGTGGGTCGAGAGGAACGGGCCGGAAGACCTGTGGTTCAGAGGAAGTCCTCCAGAGATCCAAGTTCAGCTCATGACGGGTTTTTCAGGCTCCACATGACGARTACACTTCGAAACTGTCTGCAGATGTACGACTTGTGAAGAAACCTGGGGAAGATTTTTAGTAAAGTAGAGGAAATCGGAAATCACAGTTTGTTTTTATCAGTGCTGTGCCAGAAAGTCCATTAACACTGTGATAATCAGTTCACCAGTGTGGAGATGGTAAAAAGTCTTTCACAGCAACTTTGTCCATCAATCTGAAGTCAGAGTTTGGACAGAAAAGGTCATCCTTTAATGGCAGTTTCCTCAAGAGTCTGTGAATCATGATAACACACGACAGGACTGAGAAAATTCAGAATATTGATCATCTGGTCTTATCAGTGAAACGCAGGTCTTCCTCATGTCCTTCCTCTTTCTGTTGTCCATCACGCTCGTGAGAATCATCAGTTTCAGGGAAACATTAGAACGTTTAAGAAAAACACAGAACTGCAGAGACCTTCTGAGATTTATGGGTTTATGGAGCATAGAAATTATTTTATTAAAACAACTGTACTGCTCAAAAATAAAACCTAATCCCAGTAATCCCATCTGTGTTTGTAGGAGGGGTGAAGCAGGTTATGGTGGTCCTTGTCTCTGTTACGAGTCGACCGTTTCCCCATGTGAGGACGAACATGTTCACTCGACTGCAATCAGCCCGTCTCCCTGAAGGAAGTTAGGGAAGTGACGGGACCATCTGTTCTGCAATATGGGCATAATTAGCAGCTCATGAATGAAATCTGGCCATTAATAATAAACATCCTGATTACTAGTAGATCTCTGACTGAGTGAATAAAAAGACATGAAATAATATTAGAGGGAACAATTCAGGACTTTTCTTCTCTACTGTTGTAAAATCTGATTAATTAGAACCAAACTAATCATTAATATTTCTGCATCACAATCCCACACCATAAAAAAGGGGGAAAAAATACTTCACTTTCCCCAAATGTATTGATCAAATCTACCAGGAAGCATAAATTCAGAAACATAAACAGATTCTAAAGTGAAACTAAATTATAAGAACAACTTAGTGACAAATTACAGCCCCTGTCAAATATTCACCACTTCCTTCATCGTTCCCCTGATTTCTTCCAGGTTCAGTGGTGATAAAAACATCACAAAACCATCAAACTGTCCCCCTGAAGAAGCAGCGAAGCCTCTGGTCTTCTTTCTATTTGGATTTTTAAAAAGTCTATTAAAAATCCAACCTCGTGGATTTATTATTCATGCAGATGGTTTTCAATTCAAGGAGTTTGTCTTCTGGGTAAAAAAAAATCTGCAAAGTGAGAGGAAAGAGGAAGTGGAAGTGAGCAGGAAGTGTTTGTGATGGATTTAAAGGGTTGGAGGTAGCTCAGAAGGAAACGTTGGTTTTGTCTTTTAAAAAACTGATCGTCTCCTTATTCTTGTTCCGTTAATCTTCAGTTTCTCCACCTCAGATGAAGGAAGGTGCTTGTTCAGGTGCTCTGTTAGAACACAAGAACATTGGCCGTGGCATTTTAAAATTCTGACAGTTTTTTCCACTCGTCTGCCTGCCAGTCATGTTGCAGGAGCATTAGATCCCTTATGGCTCAGCCGAAGACAGAAAGCAACCTCTCCCCTCAACGTTTTGCTTATAGGATCCACAAGCAGACGCACAAAGATGTGAGTGAAGTGAAAGAGTCAAGTCAATCTTTGCTCACTCACTGCTGCACACACACAAACACACACACACTTACACACACTTACACATACACGTGGGTGTTTCGTCTTGTAACATCTGCGCTTCTTCAGATGCGCTTTTATAAAAAAAAAGTTTCAGGCCAACCCCTTCAGTGGAGGCAAAACTTGTGCAAAGAGCTGCCAAGTCAGACAGGAACACACACGTTTCTCACACACCTTACATTACCCCCCCCCCACACACACACACACACACACACACTGTATTTGTATTAAAGATGGTCAGTCACCTGAAAATAACAGTGAATGATTTGGATTCCTTCAATAATGACAGATTTTTAATGATTGTATTTGATTTGAGGCGGGTTAGATTTCYGACCTGGGCTTGTTTTTCCCTCTCGTGTCCTCAGATGACTTTTGTTGTATCTAAATAAAGTAAACTGAATTTAGACGCTACTTTTATCTCTGCGCTGTGTTGCTTCTAAGATCASATGAGATCTGAGCTGGCTTGATCCAAACTCCCAGTCAGGACCATCAAAATGAAAACATGCTGGGATGTTGTGGGCGGAGTCAGAGTCAGCTGATGTCCTGCTTCCTCTCGCCTGTAGAGGGACACTCCAGCACAAGAAGAACTGGGACACTGGAGGTTTTATTGCAGGATATGAGCATCAGAAGGTCAAATAAGCAGATGGTCATGGTCCCATCATTCAGTCAGTCTGTCCATCTTGCTCTGCGAAGGAAGAAATGTTACATAAATAGTAAAATGATCTTGAGGCAAACAGAAACCCAAAATGACCGGCTAAGACATGATTTATTCTGGCTTCGTGCCACAGATTCTGCACATCTAGCAGTAAAACATGAAGGGTATTTTTTTAAAAAGGCTGGAGATGCTGAAGGTTACTGGATGTTTCTCCACCTGCAGGTTGCTTCAATCACACACAAAAACAAACGCTTGCTTTATCTGGCGTGTTAAAAGTGCAGCCCAGGCACAGCAGAAGCAGGTTGGATGTTTCCAAAGGCGTTGTTTCAGAGAGGAAGCAGCAAAGGTGTGAAAAGGAGAAAAATGTGTGACCTTTGTCCTCAAAGGAAGTGATTTATGTAGGACTATAAAGGAAGCCCCCCAGGATCAGTGCCRGGCTCTGATACTTAGAGATGAAGGTGGAAAACGTCCACAGGCTCAAAAATCTGTTCTTATGTAGAAAATAGAAACTCAATGATTACAGAAAGCAAACAAATAAACTCATGATGAACCCTGGTTGATGCAGGAAGCATAAACCACTTGTTAAAACAAATATTCAGGAGAAAATTTGCTTTACGCTTTTGAATTTACTCAAATTTTTAGAGCTATTTTCTAAAAACATTATTTTTGTTCCAAAAATATAAATAAAAGTTTACAATTATATTTTTATTCTGCATAATGATGCAATTTATTGTGAATTAGTGCAGATTTTTGCATTAAAACACATTTTATTGTGACTTTGTTGGTAGTTTTTAAGATAAAACCATTTTCTGTTGACAGAATGAAATTATTTAATGTTTTTCAACAATTTTTACACTAATTCCAGGTTGATTTGAGTAAAATTTCCAATAAAATATGAAATTTAAACATAATTTGAAAGTTTTTGCAAAGGTGTTCATCTTTATTCAATTGTACAAAATTATTTTTTATTTTTAATCATATGGAAGCATAAAAACAAATTTTAAAAATCATTTAATGTAAAGTACTGATTATTAAGAATTGAAATGTAAATATAACCTAACACAGTGAGCCTTTAGTGAAAATTATTCGGTTTATAAATTGTTTTGACTAAAAAAACCTTTGATTTTTACAATAAAGATAACATTTAGAGATGTTCCAAGACAGAATATTTTCTAAACATTTAACTTTCAACCAATCAAATTATGATTCTTCAGTGGTGAGARGCTACAGTTCTTGTGTTGTCCACTAGAGGCTGCCTTCCTGTGTCATTTGTCTGTACTGTTAGCAAAATATCTCTTGGATTGATTTTAACAAAAATACGTGAAAATTTCAGATTAACCCTCATGTTAAGATGTTTCTCCACTTCATTGAGTTACTTATACAATTTCCATCCATCCATCCATCCATCCATCCAGTATCTATACCTGCTTCTTCCTTTCGGGGTCACGGGGGTCATATCCAGCTGTCAAGGACACCCTGGACAGATCGCAAGTCCATCACAGGGACACAAGGAGACAAACAAACATTCACTCTCTCACTCACACTTTTAAAATATAATGTAGAAAAGCATCTTTTCAGTACTTTTCCTAACATCGAAACACAAAACAGATAATTATCTGAATTCTGAATGTTTTCTTTACACAGATCCTCCAGCTGCAGTGAAAGTAACGTCTCTGCAGCTTTCTCTCCCTGCGCTCTGCCCTTGACAGAGAAAAGGACAGCCTGGGAACAGCAGAACTGCTACAGGATCTGAGCAGCTACATCAAAGGCCACAGCAGCTTACACACTCCCACACATACACAAACACCGGCTTACATATTTGGCGGGGTTGCTTTCWCTGAAGTTCATTAGGAACGGCAGAGCTATTAGCCCCTCTGACAATGTGTGAGCCACAAACAGGTTCAAAATGCTATAAAAGAAGTTAAGCATTCTGGTATTACTGGGACACAAAAGCTGAGCGAACTGTGAAAATGTGTCGGTAAACAGTTTTCACACATCATCCTGCAGGCCCGTGGAACCAAACGGAGTCGTCGGATTAGCGGACGTCCCCTCCCACCGCCTCTGATCTTGGACGGCAGCGTCACGAGAAGGAAGCCGCTCTCCACACTTCATCCAGRGCACTTAATCTGAAGAGGCAACATTAGAAGCCTCGGCCGGTGCCAAAACTAATGCAGCCGGTGGCGCGAYGCTGACCGCTCTCTGATGTGGCGTGTCAGAGAGAGGAGGAATGGGGAGAATAACGTGAGAACAGTGGAGGAGTGTGTGGGAGGGACAAATGATGGATACAAGATGTGTGAAGATCCTCAGGCAGGATGAAAGAGTTTGRAAAGTCATACTGAGTTATTGCACCGAGACTTGGAGAAATATGATGAAAAGAGAAGAGGTGACATAATAACAGAGTTCAGTCCGACCTTAAAGCTGAAATGAAGGCCAGTTCTAATCCATCTGTGGCTCTTTTGCTCCTAAACAAGCTGGAAATGTGTTGTTTTGTTTTGTTTTGTTTTGTTTTGTGTTGCTTTCCGAGCCTGGTGGTGTAAAAGCTGAGCTGAGGTTGATTCGACCGGAGGAAACCGACGTTTTTTTGTTGTAAAGTTCAGCATCTGTTGCTGGTTGGATACAACTCCTCTCAGCACATGTTGGAACCATTACATGATGTCATGGTGGTGCAATTTCCCACAAACGCCTCCACGTGAGAGAGGAAGTGATGTCACGGGCTCAGAGCGAGCCCTGCAGATGGCACTTTAAAAGATCTGTGGTGTGTTAGCATAATAGCTCATCAACCGCTGGACAAATTATTGAAACTCTCAAAAAGTAATTATTGGACGCAAAACTACAAGTCATTACCCAACTAAATGTAATGTGGAAGTAGCTGCGTCATTTTCAACACAACTCATCATTTTCAAGGTTTGATTAAAATGAAATGTGACGACTGATGTGCGATCGCAAACGAGAACGCTTTTATTTTCACTGAATAATGTCAAAATATAATTCAAACGGTTAAAAATGAGATGTGTTTGCTCTGAGTGGTCGATCAGCGTTGTTCTGTTTGAATCATGTGAACATGTCAGTCACCTGCTGCACAGGAAGCTCCTCTAAAAGCTGTGGTGTTGCAGGTTTTAAAAGACACGTTGTGACAGTTGTGCAGGGGCAGGAGGAAGTGGCTTGATGTATAACCGTCCGGTCAGTAAACACCTTGATTGGTGGAAAAAACCTTTTGAAGTTAGCTTTTATTGTTTTTATTTTTTTTTTTTGAGCAGATAAAAGAGTCAGGTGTCTTTGTTGTTGGAGGCTAAAGGAATGTAAGGAAAGCAGCTTCCATTTTGTGTCATTATATCCTGGTTCCCACTGCAGGAAGGCACGTACAGTATTTCCAGGAGAGGTGAAGCTCCATTACCTGCTAGTTTCATGTTATCTGGAGGTAGCGGAGGTTAAAAAGACTAATGGCCTTTGATGAAACGGAGCAACACTTAAGCCCCTGAAACCAAGGGTCTTTGATCGTTTAACCTGATCTTCTTATATTTAATGGTAAGGTCCAAGGAGCAAGCATGGGAARGGGGCTGCACCTTCTTTGATGATCAGCTCTTAGGTCACATGACCACCAGCAGCGGGAAACACTGGAACACTAAAACACAAATCCTGAGACCCAGCTGAGCAAAAACCTGGTTGTTCTGTCTCCTTTCTGCATTCAGTTTGATGAATCTGATCTGGGGTCAAACCCATTTTCACCGAGGGCCACGTGAGCCTTATGGTGGCTCTCACAGGGCCAGTTGTAATTTACGTTGATGTTTCAGTGTTTTAACATGTCCTTTCATAAACACTGAAAAGTGCAACATGTACAATTGTCTAAACCTGAAAAAAAATACAGAAATAATATTAAAAGTAAAACTAAGAGAGTTTTACTCACTGAGTTGTGAGTAGCTGCCATCTTGAATTGGCTTTAAACCTGTTGTGTTCTGTTTAAAATGTTGTGATATATTGTATGATATTATACTGTGTATAGTGCTGGTGTGTGTTGTGTGGTAAGGCACATGTGATTTGTGTGTGTGTGTGTGTGTGTGTGTGTGT
>NW_013952596.1:293268-294428 GCF_001266775.1 Austrofundulus limnaeus
TGTATGTATGTATGTATGTATGTATGTTTTTTTTTTGTTTGTTTTGTTTTTTTCTTTTTTTTTGCTCTGGCTCTTTTCATTAGTGTCTGTTTGTTCATCCTCAGTAATGATGTCATGAGGGGCTTTTTAGCAGAACAGCTCTGTGTGATTGAATGGTTTTACGTGGAGTCAAAGCGCTCAGGTTTGCACAGCTGGATGCCACTTCAGATCACTCAACTCAAATCCCCGCGGAGCTTTTTTGGGGATAAACCATCGATCGCTGCTCAGCCTCCTCCTCACTTTCACTGTCCCACTTTGTTTCCTCTCTCACTTCCCCTCAAACCAGTGATTAAGTGCTTAACTAGTTTACACACCAGAGAGACGTGGTGGGGGAAAAAATGCAAACAAACAAACACCTGGGATTTTCTCATCTGTGCATCATGTTCTGTGAGATCTTTTCGGTATTTAATTCCCGTTTATTTCTGCGGCGTGCAAATGAATTATTTAAGCCAACAATTCAATGATGCTCTACATGGAGCTTAATAAAACATCATGAAAAGGAGGATAAATGTGTTGTGAAAAGGRAAAGCCAGCTGCTTTTCCATTTGTGCTTTTTTTGAAACGATAAAAGAGACGTCTGTGAAAGTATAACACTAAATAAATCAGGAAATACACATTAAATTAAAAAGCTAGAGTGTAAAAACAAATTAATATCAGCACAAATAAATATATATGATTAAAAAACACAACAAGAAGAACCTGTGTCTCATTAGACTCTTCTACTTCAGCTTATCCGGAAAATTTTTTAATTCTTTGTTTTTTTTCACGACTAATCAGAGGAGCTTTAACTGGTAAACAACTTAAGATTTAAAAWTGAAATGTTAGAAAGGATGATGCATTAGAAAAAAAACACCTCAACACAAAGAATTCAGGTGTCTTTCTTCGCCTCAAGTTGTTTTTTTAAAGAGGAAACTTTCTCTAGTTTTCTGCAATCACCTTAATCCGAGCCAAGTGGACWAGATGGAAAAATAAAAGAATGCTTTACTGTCTGTCTTTTTTTAAAGTCTTAAAGTTTGTTTATTCTCTCCAACATAAGGTCTGCATGTGTTGGATCAGTCTGACATCAACACTGATGAAACTCCTGCAGCAGCTCAATCTGGAGTTTATATTAAACTCTACCC
>NW_013952596.1:294493-296406 GCF_001266775.1 Austrofundulus limnaeus
CCCCCCCCCCGATCACCTGACACAAGGCAGCAATGTTGTGTTTGACTGTGTTAGTAAAATATCTCCTGAATAACTGAGTTACAATCAAACAAATAGCAAAATAGCTTAAAAAAATCAGAAAATATGTTTTGGATGTTACGGAGCCCATAAGGGGACATGGGGGATTTTTTTAACTTTTGCATTCCCTCACAAAAGTTGTTTATCACTGTTGTGCCTGCTTGTTTATTAACAGCCATTAGCGAGTTAGCATACGGAGTGAATATATCACAGCCAGGCATGAAAGTATGTAATACACAGATATTTTCTATATTTTAACTCAGTGCAGCCACGCAATATCCAAGTCAATTTCCTGAACTTGTGGCGACASATCCTGGATATTTCAAAATAAAAGTCTGATTTACCATAATTCAGTTCATACAAAACAAACTTTTGTGTGGGAACGCAAAACAATATTGTGAGGGAATGCAAATGTTTGTAAGGTAATGTAAAATTATTGAGCAGGAASGCAAATAAAAATAAAATAAAATAATCCCCCTATGTCCCCTTACACAAATTTGGCTAAAATTCAGTCAATTTTACAGACATAGGGCTCAGATTTGTTGTGGTAGTAGCTGAGAGTSGTTCACAACACATACTCTGTGCTGGAGTCAASCATGTTTGTCTTTTAGCAAAATATTTCATCAGCCACTGGACAGATTTTCATTAAAACACTCAAAGGTGATCACTGAATTCATTTTTGGGATTAATCCAATCCAAGATGGCCACCACTGCTCACCGTTAGCCAACACAGAAACTCGGTTTGTTTACAGATAAACAGCTAAAGTTAGGTTTGGTAGAAGCTGAGTGTTTCACAGCACATATAGTGAGCGTGACGTGCTGCTGCCTCACTCTGCATGAAAGCAGGCAGGGGAGAAGCACTACTTCAGGAAATGTTACAACTTGTGTCTGAGTTAAAATATCAAATTAAGCTTATTTTTTGTGTGTTCTTCTCAGCTAAATTAGCATTATTATAGCTCTGGCATTGTGTCTGATGGAATGCTTTTTGGCCTGAGTTTCGGGATCAGCAGATTTGTGTCCAAGTTCAATTTAGATGAACTCTGGCTACAGAAAGTTGGCAGGAAATCTGAGCGGCGTGTAACGTTATTGCTCCATTGAAAAACTCTTTGGCAGACTAATTTTTCATTGTAGATAATGAGCTCACGCTGAGCGGGGCTGCGTTTGTGCAGTGAAAGCAGCCAATGGGCGATCAAATGCAGTTGGACAATAGAAAAAGTGAAAATGTTGGTTTATTTCTGATTTGAAAGGATCTGAACCTGCAGCACTGACTCCTGTAAAAAAAAGGCAAAACAATAATCCTGAGTATCATGATAGATGTAGGTGTAATTGTTCCTCTGCACTAATGAGCACCTAATTTCCCTCTGAGCACTTCTATCCTTTAACTGAAAACATACCTTTTCCTGTCTTTTCATTATTACTGGGCTCTTTTACAGTTTCTCTGCACCAGCTGCCAGCTGGCTGCGGACCTGAAACACAGCTCTCTGAGTTTATCCAAACTTTATCTGAGCTGAGAGTTGTGACTCCACACTCCTGATCAATAAACACCACGCACGTTCTTCACTGGTGAGATGCATTTTGTTTTCAGGGTTAATCCTTTTAAAGTTGGTGCTCAGTGGTGCTGCATGTGATCTATCGAGTGCCCCCCACCACCACCYCCGCCACCCCATCCGGCGTTCTTTCCATCTAATCCTCCACGAAAGGGAGTTTGACTCTCGTTCCAAAAGTTGGATTTGTAAATGGCTTAAAGCACTTCAAGGAGAGAGAGAATTAACACAAAACACTGAGTCAGAACAGAAAGTGTCCAGAATCAAGGCRCGGAAATGATTTGGTTTGAAAGAGAGAGAAAAGAACAGAAA
>NW_013952596.1:296936-300770 GCF_001266775.1 Austrofundulus limnaeus
AAAAAAATTAAATTAAATTAAATTAAAAAAGGTTTCAATGTTTTAATAAATAAAAAGCCTAGTGTTCATTTCTGGTTTATAGATGCAGTACAGATAATTATTTTCTGAAAGTTTCAGTGGTTCATGAGATATTTTGCTAGTATGGGCTTTTTCACAGCTACCGCCATCTTTGCCTAGTGCAAAGCATCATGGTCCTGTTTAGGGGCATCCGGTGCCAGCTGTGAACTGAATGAAAAATTGTTCAAACCAACAATGATTGCAGATACATGAAAATAAGTTAGAATATATAAAATAATGAAAACACAAGACTGTCGCCTGTAGTTCTAGTATATCGAGCTCTAAATATGTTGACATGGTTTACAGTGATCTTGGCCACGAATCATATTTCCCGACTACAGATCATTTTGAACACTTAATATTACAAATATAGCTATGGACTATTTTAAAACTTGACCACACCTATCTAATGGTGTACGGTTTGTTTATTAGCAATAAAATACACCAAACAGAAGACTATCATAATAACAAAGGCATTGAAACAAAAGCACATACTTTGAGTTAATATTTAAGCCAAATTTGATCACAGTAAGTTTTGCAGTGTTAAACCAACACTTAAAGAGTTAAATTTAACACTGTGTCCGAGTCTATTTGATCCTATTCTGAATTAGTGTCAATTTAACTGTTTCCACAGTGTTATAATTTCAAATTTAACTCTAACCAGGGTTAAAAATGAACACTGACTAACACTGTACAGTGTTAATAAAACTTAACATTGTACAATGTTAATAAAACTTAACACTGACTAACACTGTACAGTGTTAATAAAACTTAACACTTCAAATCAAATAACTCTGATAAGAGTAATTATGATTCTAAGCAGAGTTAATGAGGTACTGTGGTGACAGATCAACTCTGATTCTCATGCTTTTCAACACTGCATTGAGTTATTGATGGTTAACACTGGAGGTTCATTGGTACTTCACGAACCAAAAGAAACACTTTCAAATGCACAACAATCCAAATTTTAAAGTTTGAGAGCCTGTCCTATCATTGACTTTTCTTTCAGTTTCCTCCAAACAATCCCACAAACTTTCACGCGCCATTTCTGGTAGGCGGCACTAAACGGRATCCGTGAAATGGTCCATTCTAGTTCAGGTTAGGGTGGAGTTTTATTCTCCTCTAAACTGTGTCGACCCACGCCGACCCCCGGAGCMTGCGGTGGATGTTGACGACGTGTCGTCCTGACGCCAGCGAGGCACCGCGGGGTCGATCGGAGAGCTGCTGACAAACAATACGGAGGCCCAGAGCCACCTCCAGCTGCTTCCTCACAGAGGAACTCTCTGTGCTCCGCTCCGCTTATTTATTCCGCTTTTATAAGGCTGGCATTAAAACACACAGCTGTTTATGTGTTTCTGTATTATGGCTTGGGTCTTGAATGGGAAGGACACCCCCCTCCCCCCTCCATCCCCTCCTCACCACCACCGCCTTGAAAGAATCAAAAAGCTGGTATTTGTTTGATGCTCCGCTCACAAACCACAAACAGCAGGATCATCTGGCAACAATGGACTCATTAATCCTGTTGACATAAAAAAAGTTTATTTTAAACCTGGGGTTGTGTAATAACCCATACTTAAGTAGTAATTTATTAGCAGTCAGTGTCTTACCTGCAGCAGACAGCAAGAATGGGACAGAACAGTGGGTTAATGCTTAGATAATTTATCAAACCCCAGTTTGGTGCAGTGTAGRGTTAGCATAGCAACACAAACTTTTGATTGAGACATAATGACAAAGTAAATAAGAGTAATTTCAGAGAGGAATTATGTGTAAAAATATGGACTTTTGTATTTAATCAAACAGTTGGAAAAAGTTTTGATTCGTAGTAAATGTGGGAAATTATTTTAGAGTTAGACTTTTGCTAATTAGCTATTAGCTTTCTCTGTCCACTGCAGGTAAAACACTGACTGTTCACAGGTACTTCATTAACCTCCACTTCAAATAAAACAAGCTGCTCCTTGAAGCACAATGCAGCGCAGCTTCCTGATGTTAGCGCTGCAGCCGGCAGGTCGATCACCTTGTTCCTGAAGTGACAAATATTGCCGCTGTTGTTGGTCCTCYCTCTGAAAACTTGGCCACGTCCCGCCTGCACCCTGCGAGAACTGGCAGAACCTCACGTCTGCAGCCGATTAGGCGGAGAGATTAGGGCCTGCCAGGAGTGGAGGTGTGGGTACTGGGAGAGGTGGGATGAATAAAAGACAAGTTCAAACTGAAGCAGGCCTGCTGGGCTTATCCTCCATCAGCCGTGGAGRGGGTTGGAGCTTCCTGATAAAGATGCAAGGAGCTACGCTGAGGAGAAGAAGATGGAGGAGAGTGAAAATCCCAAACTGCTCCACTTACATAGGTCTCAGCTCTCAACCAATCCCGTGCTGTCCAAAATATATTAGCTTTTTTCCCTCTTTTACCTTCATCTTATCTCTCACCCGAAGCGATGCCCCTTCTGAATCTGAGTCCTGCTGCTGCTCTGAGGTCTCCTCCAGTTTGTCTTTAGAATCATTTSCAGTAGCAAATTCCTCTGTCTGCGCTCGCCCCCCTCAGTGAGAGGAAACAGCCTCCTTCCTTTATGCATTCGATACACCGCTGACACGTTTGATTTGAGTGAGATCTTCATCTGAAAAACCTTTTCATCTTTAGTCATAAAGCTGGGCTGTAAACTGTTAGCTGCGCGGCGGGAAATCCACGCCGAATATCTTTAACCGCTGATTCTGGGTGGAATTATCATGATGAGGCGTTTCGGACGAGATCACCAAGACAAAGCATGAATATACTACACTCATGTTTCCATTYTGAGCTAAAGTAGTGATTATCAACTGAAAGCCCGTGGGCCAAATGTGGCCCATGAGCTCATTTTATTTGGACGAAAAAATATTTAACTGGTGATAAAGAAAAAGGAAACACTGAAAAAACTTAATGCACTTTCTCAATTCTCTCACCCACATTTGTTTTTGTTCAAATTAAAATCTCTTGTGAATATTTAGGAAGTACTCACATTAGTGAGATCTACTATTTTTTTCTTCTGTACATTTTTTGTCACGTATCTCGTTCCGCAATTTTTGTGAAATTAATATATCAAAACATTCAGCTTCTTCTGGACATTCCAGCTACAACTTTTGGTACTTCAGCTATTTATAATTTCTTGAGTTATTTTCTTTTTCTGCCATTTTAATCTCATTCAAAATGAATGGATCTGTCTTCAGCATCGTTAAAACCTTTGAAATGTTCAGAAACTTTACCTTTTGTTCTAGGTCTGCTTTTTTTTAGCTTATTAGAGCCTATTTCAGCTTCCTTCTGCTTTTATTTAGCTGATTTTAGTTTTTTCTGCTTCATTAGTTTATCACTCTGACCTTTGTTGCTATTATTCTGCTAATAATTTGTGCTTCTATCCCCCAATTCAAGCTTTTTAGGCTTCTTTCASCTGCTTTTGTCTAAGTTTAGCTGTTTTCTGTTTTTATATTTAAGCTTTTTTTGTAGCCGAGTTCACCATTTTGTGATTATTTCAGCTTCCTATTGCTTATTTCAGTAAACATGTTCTTTCTGTTTCTTTCTGCTAATTTCAACTGTTTTAGCTAAACTTTAGCTTTCAAGCTAGTATTTTGCTGTTTTAGCTATTTTACAACATTTTTGCCTTTTTTTACTTTATTTGTCTAAATTTTGTTCTGTTTTATAAATATGTTGTTCATAAATTCAACTTGTTTATGTTTCTTACAACTTCTGCTGCTTTTGAAAGTACTATTTTTGCTAATATTTAGTATCTTCTGCTAATTTTGTCTACATTTATGC
>NW_013952596.1:304194-308154 GCF_001266775.1 Austrofundulus limnaeus
GCCACTAAATCGCCGGTCTGTTGGAGTTGAGACCCAAGAGGACACTGCGGAGAAAAAAGGCCACTAATTCGCTGGTCTGTTGGGAGTCGAGACCCAGGAGGACGCTGTGGAGAAACAAGGCCACTAAATCGCCGGTCTATTGGCATCGAGACCCAGGAGGACGCTGTGGAGAAACAAGGCCGCTAAATCCCTGGTCTGTTGGAGTCCAGACCAAGGAGGATGCTGCAGTGCAGCAGGATCTCTAAGTCTGGTCTATTGGAGTCGAGACCCAGGAGGACACTGCGGAGCAGCAGGGGCGCTAAATCGCGGGTCTGTTGGAGTCAAGACCCAGGAGGACACTGCGGAGAAACAAGGCTGCTAAATCACTGCTTTGTTGGAGTCAAGACCCAGGAGGACACTGCGGAGAAAAAAGGCCACTAAATCGTGGGTCTGTTGGCGTCGAGACCCAGGAGGACACTGCGGAGAAACAAGGCCGCTAAATCGCCGGTCTGTTGGAGTCGAGACCCAGGAGGACACTGCGGAGAAACAAGGCCYKTAAATCSCRGGTCTGTTGGAGTCGAGACCCAGGAGGACACTGCGGAGAAACAAGGCCACTAAATCGCCGGTCTTTTGGCATCGAGACCCAGGTTCTGTTGGACTCGAGACCTAGGAGGGCACTGCGGAGAAACAAGGCCACTAAATCGCCGGTCTGTTGGAGTCTAGACCCAGGAGGACAGTACGGAGAAACAAGGCCACTAAATCGCCGGTCTGTTGGAGTCGAGACCCAGGAGGATGCTGCGAAGAAACAAGCCCACTAAATCGCCGGTTGTTTGTGTCGAGACCCAGAAGGACACTGAGGAGAAACAAGGCCGCTAAATCCCTGGTCTGTTGGAGTTTAGACCCAGGAGGACGCTGCGGAGAAACACTAAATCACCGGTCTGTTGGAGTAGAGACCCAGGAGGATGCTGCGAAGAAACAAGGCCACTAAATTGCCGGTCTGTTGGCGTCGAGACCCAAGAAGACACTGCGGAGAAACAAGGCCGTTAAATCGCCGGTCAGTTGTAGTCGAGACCCAGGAGGATGCTGCAGAGCATCAGGGCTGCTAAATCTGGTCTGTTGGAGTTGAGACTCAGGAGGACACTGCAGAGAAACAAGGCCGCTAAATCCGTGGTCTTTTGGAGTCGAGACCCAGGAGGACACTGCGGGGAAACAAGGCCACTAAATCGTCGGTCTGTTGGAGTCGAGACCCAGGAGGACACTGCGGAGACACAAGGCCACTAAATCACCGGTCTGTTGGAGTCGAGACCCAGGAGGATACTGCGGAGAAACAAGAACACTAAATCGCCGGTCTGATGGCGTCGAGACCCAGGAGGATGCTGCGGAGAAACAAGACGACTAAATCACCGGTCTGTTGGCTTCGAGACCCAGGAGGACACTGCGGAGAAACAAGGCCAATAAATCGCCGGTCTGTTGGAGTCGAGACCCAGGAGGACACTGCGGAGAAACAGGGCAGCTAAATCCCTGGTCTGTTGGAGTCGAGACCCAGGAGGACGCTGCGGAGCAGCAGGGCTGCTAAATCCCTGGTCTCTTGGAGTCGAGACCCAGGAGGACACTGCTGAGTAACAAGGCCACTAAATCGCCGGTCTGTTGGAGTTGAGACCCAGGANACATTTTGCTATTAAATCTTTTCATCTTGACTTCAGCTCCTTTAGCAGCTTTCAGCAAAAATCTTTCAGGGGTAAGCATTTACACTGCGTCCTCATTTGTCACAATCTGSTCACAAAAAGCTCCACTTTTTGTGAAATATTTCCCGAGCTCCAGCTCTTCTTCYGCTGTTTAAATCAAGAGTATCTCCACCATCTAGTGGCTGCATCTGAAACGCTCCATATCTGGAAGAACATAAACCAATTTATTGGTAATATAATCTTCCTCAATGTCATTTCTAACGTAACACAAATATCTTTAAGCCAGGCATGTGAAGTTCATCCATACTGCGCTAATGATGCTAATGAGGCTAATCACCAAAAAAGAAGCTCTATTCTTTCTTTCATGTCAGCCATGAAACAAGAACAACATCTTTGTTCCTTAGGACAGTATTGAATYGATTTTGGCTTCAGAGGGTTGCTCGTTTGCTTTGAAAATCTTTTTCTTTTTTTTTTCCACATAAGAGAGGAGGCGACTGGAGCTATTGAGAAAAAGCAGGCAGKGGATTGTTTGGAGTCAGAAACCCATTTCAAAGGCTTCCCCCAAAAACCAGACTGTGAAATCTAAGATGAAACCAGCTAATAAAGCGCCACACAGTAATAAATAATGCAACAAGAGGAAACAACATGAAGGATCTTTTCATCTCCTTATAGAGAGGAAACAGGAAAAAGATATGAGGACAGCGTTCTCTGTTTTGTAGTTATTACGATTGTTTGTTGGACCTCCTTTAAAACTTTCCAGCTTTCGGTCAAGAGGAGAAATGTATTTTGGAGTTTTGTTATAAAACTGACAAAAAGAAAACGTGTTTTTATCAAACTTCAGTCATAATTTAATGATCCCTGGCCGGCGTTTCGCCTCGATAACTTCATARGTTTTCTGTTCCAGATCAGTTTTCTACACGCTGTTGGATCAAAGTTGTATTTGTTTTGCTTGTGACTGTTTTTATTTCCTTCCACTGAGGTAAATTCTCATTTAAGAGTAACTAAGTACATTTACTTTGTTACTATACTATATATTTTCTTAAATTGTAACTTTTACTTAATTGTTTCTTCCAACTACTTCATATACCTCTGCAGAATGTGCTTGAACTCTGTCCACATCCTGCCTCCCAGTCTCCAGATAAAAAGCAGAGCTGACTCTTAGGACTCAGCTCCATCAAAAGCTCAAAAGCCCCCTCAAAAAAACAAAGAAACAAAAAAAAAAAAAGAAAAAAATCCCCCTGCACTCACACAAAAACAGTCATGTCCACCAGCTGACGGCCGAGGATGGGGATCAAACCAGCCGTGGAGCAAGAGGGTTGAGACAAGAGCAAGCAGAGAGTTTCCTCAGCTAATCGCTGCTAAATTCGAGCTGAGTGTGTGGGCTTCCTGCAGAGGCTGGAGCTCTCTGTGTGCTCATGATACGATTATTAAAAGGCAGCTCAGAAGACTGGGGTTGTGTTTGAGAAGGTGGGAGGGAAAAAAGAATGTGAACTAAAATAAAAAGCAGTATAAAAGTTGTATAACACTGACGCCRTGTGGCCAAATAGGTGAAATGATTGTTTTTAAAATTATTTGTAATTTGCTTCTACTCAGCTAGATTTTCTTGTGATGCACTCAAGCAGCAATTTATCTCTTTATGTTGTTTACATACTTTATTCTTTTATATTAAATGTTAGAGAGTGAGCACCATCTGCAGCCTGGGTAAACCACAGGACTAGAGGTTGATTGATATTTTGAGCTGATATTTGTGTTTTTTGTTTTGTTTTTTCTCTTGATGCATGCTTCACTGATACAATAAAAACAAACAATCTTAAAGGGGCAATATGAAGTAAAATCAACTTTTTTTAGTTTTATATCATGTTATAATGTTATACTCTCATRAAAAACATGCTTGAGTCTTGCTTTGACTCATTCYTGCATGTTTGAGAAATCCTGTAGTGTCCTGAGACAGCCAGAGAGGGGAGCAAAAACGACTGGTTGGGACTAGAATCACCTTCTGGGATCAGCTCCTCCTCTGGGCTGTGTCTCCAAGCTGAGRTTCCTCATCACATAGCACACACACACAGGTTGTGTCTCAATTCATGGGCTGGGTCCTCATGAGGACCCAGCCTAGCTGGGCCACGTAGGCCACATCCTTGCTGGGCCGGGTAGGATGTTCAAAACTGCTGTGAAATGAGACGGTCCAGCCTTCGCCTGATGTTGGCTTCACGTTGGTTTGTGTGACCATGTGCTCCCCCCGTTACCATAGTGATCAGTTTCTTGTCGGACTTAAAATGCTGCGGGACGAGTTTACACG
>NW_013952596.1:309085-315797 GCF_001266775.1 Austrofundulus limnaeus
CTGTTTTCTCTGTGTCAAGCAGTGAAGCGCGTGTGCGTGAGTGTGCGTGTGTGAGAGAGCAGCACACACACACACACACACACACACACACACACACACACACAGAGGGGACGGGTTGCTGCTTGAGAAGATTACCAATGCTTAAGGCGCGTGCGCCCCACACACCCGTCCTGCGCGCGCTCACCTGCCCCGGGACCATCACACGCACCTTCTGGTTTCCGTCGAGGAGGTCTCTCGCCTCGCGCTCACAGATCCCCAGGTGATGATGAGGATTACCTGACTTCTTCTCCGAGGAAGGCGCGGCTGGTTCTTCCACCAAGTTCTGTGAGGTTCGGCTCGGCTCGGTTCGGTCCGGACGGTCCGCCCCGAGCCCAGGAGCGGATTGCAGCGCAGAGACCCGCTTCTCGGTAAGATGGTTTCTGTTGAAGCCAACTCAATAAGAGGCAGACACAAAGTGCTAAAAATAGATTCAGCAGTAAATTCTCTTCGGTTCTGCTCGGTTCAGTTCGTCTCTGTGAGCAAACATCGGGTTGTTTTTACAGGACAGGGTTTTTATTGGTTMAATTGAGTCATTTAATTTATTCAGCAGCTTTTATTTCACTTATAACACAACAAATAAACCAATTAATCGTTGTTTCCAGGTTTATTTGCCTAATTGATGTGAATTTATGAGTTAATTTGGGTTTAATTTATGAATGCAGCTGTCATGTCATTCATAAAGTCTGATGGTTTTAATTCAGCTTTAATTTGTTTCAAACATGATAGGAAGAAAAAACAATAAAAGATAAATAACAGAAGGGACACACTGTTTATTGAGTCTCTGTGATGAAGATGAGAGAGGAAGAGGGGCTGTTAGGATAGATTCTGTGGAAAACACCGGAAGTTGTCAGGAAGTGGAGTGCTCCACATCAGTCATCAGATGRAGATGTTCTCTGATGCTGGAGCTGAACACATGCAGGAGTAAAATCAGTCATAATGATGTGAAAACTGCTTAATCCAATCTATTTATAAAACCCTTTAAAAGTTAAAAGCTTCATCCTGGAATTTTATTATTTTAGCCTTTTTCACAAGTAACTGAGCAAAATAATCAAAGATGTATTTTATATTCATTTAGTCAAGTTTATTTTGAAAGTCCTCCTTTGTGATGCTTGAATTTCCTTTTCTTCTGCTGTAGTTTCTGTTTTTCTGTTTGCTTCTCTGAGCTGACTTTGACACATTTAATGGATAAATAAATTTTATTGTCAGTTTCTCGGTTCGGCTTTTTCTTCCTCTCCATTTACTAATTTGAGAAAATGATTTGATGTCTTTATTTCATCCAGATTGGACAGTTTTATTAGTCGAGGTTGAATTTTCATCTTTGCTTCTCAGCTCTGTTTCTGTTTTTTTTATTATTATTATTATAATTTAAAAATATTTCAAGACATTTTCTTTGTTCTCAGTTAAAATAAGTTCAGATAAGAAGAGGTTACATTATCTGTTTAGTGGAATTAACTTAATTTATTTAACTAATAAATATGATAATACAGTATAATGTGAAATACCAGAAGAGGAGCTCATGATGTGTTTAAGTTGTTTTTATTATATTTTCTGCTGTGTTGGTCTGAGTGGATTCTTGTTGCTTTATTTCTCCTCCTGTGGGTTTTACAGCATCTTAATTGTCATCCTTGGAAATTTTATGTAATTTTGTAAATCCTGCCTGTAGCAGAGTCCTTAATTTACTTTTAAAAATGACATAATTAGTTATTAAACTGCTTCCCTCCTCCTTAAGCTCCAGTTTTTCCTTGAAAATGCTTGTGTTGTGTGAACTGCGTGGTTTTTCTGTGAACCGGAGCTGTTTGGAAGTCGTGCCACGTCCATCACTCGGTGTCAGCTGGGAAACAGCCCAGCTCACCTCTGACCCTCCACAATAAAAACCAACATCTCTGAGTTTTCACCATCAGTCCTGCACTCGCTGTCAGTCAGGATTCAAGCCGAACCGTAAACAACTCTTCCACATGTTCGTGTTGGCACTGAGGATAAAGACAATTAAAAATGATGCTTTTAAATAACTTTGTTCAACATGTGTGCAAGAAAAAAACAGACTCTTACAAACTGACCTTTTTATTTTTATTTTCTGAATACTGAATCATGAACAGTTATCTGGGAATATATGGGGTGCTGTAAAATAAACGATGTTCTCATTACTGCAGCTGACCTAAACGATYTGATCTAATTATGCACGTGTCAGAGAGTTAAACTACAATTAACAGAGAAGAAGGAAAGCATGACTTGGACTTTACTGATATGGGATAAATAAGAACTGATTACTGGATCAACAACCCTTAGCAAAAAGTAGTATATGCAAATATCCTTTAGGTATACTAATTTTAAACTAAAAATAAAAGAGTATACCTCCAGTTTACTTTTTATGTACTTATTTAAGATACACCTAACCAAATTTATCTTACACTACACTTGGTTTGTAGTAGAACACTGAAAATACATTTTCACACGGACTGGTTTACTTGTAGTATATTTCAAGATTAAACTAAAAGTATACTTAGAAGAATACTTTCAGTATACTTCTGAGCATACGTTCATAAACTTATTGAGGCAGATTTAGTCCTAGAAGAATACTTGTTAGTAAACTGCTAGTATATCAGTGTACATGGTAAATAAAAGTACATTTAGGGAAATACACTTTTATACACTTAAGTATACATAATGACATACCTAAAGAATTCTTCTTTTTGGTAAGTTTCTAAATTTAAAAAGTCATTATAACAGTATACGTAAAGTATACTTTTTATAAACAAAAAAAGTCTCAGTTTAGTTTGAGCAAGTATAATCAGTATAATTTCTAGTACACTACAAGTACATGGTACTTGATATACTTAAACTTATATTCAAGCATACTTATTAAAATGAACTTCAAGTATACTACTTATTGMTAAGGGGAGARATATAYAACTGCTCACCAACTTTAGCTAATTAAGTCAAAACCATAAAACAAGTAAAAGGTTTTATGAAGGTTCTTTAGAAATGAGGGTTGTTAGGAGAAAACTCACATCAGTCCTGAGCAATGTCTTTGCCGTTGAAGCTGTTTATGTTTTATTCTTTGTTTCTGACTTCTTAGTGTCATGAATTTCAGCTCATAATAAAAAAAATGCATATTATTTTAAATTATTGGTATTTTAACAAAAACTGTGTCCAAGCCTCCGGCCTCTTCCCTCGATTAGATTTCTGGATGAAGAGGGGTTGAAACTGACCCTCATGCAAAATAAGGCAACAAAACCAGAACAGTCAAGTTTTTTTTACAACTTTGAGACATAAAACACTGCAGTTCAATCAGAGCATGTTTTCTGAACAGTAGCCATATAAAAAGTTAAAGTTTAAACCTTTTGGTTTGTATCGATCAGAGTAAAATATCTTTCTGTTCCTTGCAGCTTTGTGTTTTGTCCTCCCTCTTCTCTTCCCTGGCCCCTCCGTGTGTGTATGTGTATGTTTTGCTCCGTGTGTGTATGTGTGTGTTTTGCTCCGTGTGTGCCGGTACGCCTGTTAGCTGTTGGGGGAGTGAAACGGCTGCATTATCTGCATACATTATTGATGCAGACGGCACTCTGACTAACAGGCGAGCACACATACGAGCTCCGACCGTTAACTCAGACAATAGAAACACTCTCCGACAATCAAACGTTCAGTCACATAAAACATCAAAAAAAGAGAAGAAACTTTAAAAACAGGACTGATTTTGCTCAACTGTGTGTTTTAAGAAACAAAGTAAGATGTTGCAGCTTTAAACCCTAAAGAAAGTCACGATTTCTCTTGTTAGAAGAAGCAGAATTCCTAAATAAAAGTACTGATGAGAGATGTGAGGGAGGAGCTCTCTCCGTCTCTTCTCAGGAAGGGCCTCATTAAAAATGGATGATGTTTGGAGCAGAGCTGGAGGAAGTGGGACTTCACAATCAGCACCTGCAGCCCGGGCTGACAGGCCCATCCTGCTGCTGTGGAGCTCCACATCTCCTCCATTCATCCCCCTGCTGTCCGGCCTCCGCTCTCCTAACATCTGTTCAACTTTCCAGAAAAAAAAAGAAAAACTTTTTCCTCCTCCTCTCGAGCACCTCTTTCTTCATCACCTTGTCTTTTCTCTCACTGTCTTCCTCCTTCCTGTCTGTGAAAATTACAGATCTTCATTATGTGGTGTGAGGGGAAGCTTTCATCCTGTTTTCACTCTGTTTCAGTAGCAAAGCATGGTGCATTAAAGCCACTAAGAGCAGCACTCACACTTTGCTGTGATGTTGTGTGTGTCAGCAGGAGATGGGGATCTGTTATCCGGCTCGTTTTCAGCGGGATGATGGACAAACGGAGAGCGGGGCGTAAGCGCTGCCTCAGAGGAGCCCCGGCCGGCAGGGCACAGAGCAGGTGTGTGAGCATGTCTTTACAAATATTATTAGGAAGCACCTTTGTTTGCTCCTGAGGTTTGGACACAACAAGATTAGAGCGTGTGGGATAAGAGTGCGACTGAGACGAAGTGCAGTGTGTGATGGTTTATCCTGAACAGACGTGTTGAAGGTTGAAGTGAAGCTCAGTCTAATCTGGCTCAGCAGGAGTGACGCACAGAGTCCCTGTCAGAACCTGCAGACACTCTGTAATCCCATTTCCCTGCTCTGAGTGTCTCTGCGAGTGTTTGCAGTGTCGGACAAAGGTGGCAAGTAATGAGTGTTTAATCACAAAAAAAAATTCTCCAGTTTTAAAGTAGTTGACATTTTATATGTAACTACAGAGAATAAATCAGATGAAGGATGTTTGAGTTCTTCTYTATAATAAAGACTTAGCATTTCTTAAAGGAATGCATTTTCCCCACCACCTTTCATGACACAGATTTAAAGTGCCTGTCACATCAAATTTCTGTAATAAACTTGAAAACATTTTTGGAAAAATAACATTAATAACTTATTGCCAAACAAAATTCACACCGCTGAGATGAACGTTTGTTGAGATATTTGTATGTGAAGTAACAGGAAGTGATGTCAAAGGTGACTTGCAAATCCTTCAAATAAAAAAGGTCAAAGAAAACGTCTTTAGGTTTAAGAAACTTGACTTGATATTTGTGATTTTACCCATTTTGTCACATAACTGACATATTATCTTTTGCACTTAGTTCGGCCAAAGTAAAACAGGAAGTGACCCCAAAGGGGAATTCTTTTTAAAAAACTGAACCCTCTGGTTCATTGAAACAAAATTATTTAAACTCTGACTCTTCATTTTTCTGATTGAAAATAATCCAAAGAAGCATCAGATTCTCTCTAACGTCTGTGTTGTTAGTTATTGTAGCGATGCTCTGTTTACATGCTGACATTCCCCTTTGACATCACTTCCTGTTTCTTCACATGCAAATATCTCAACAACTGTTCTTCTCAGTGGCGTGAAATTTGTTTTACAAGATGTTATTAATATTATCTTTGAAAAATGCATTCATGTTTGTAACAAACATTTATGTCACAGGCACTTTAAAACAGGTCTTGCAGTTTGAACTCTGTGTGTGAGTTGAGGATGACTCTCAGCTACTGCGTTAGCTGTTTTTCTGTTAAGGTTGATTAACTGTGGCAGCCATTTTGAATGGGTTTGACTTGAAAAATAATGAGCTGTAGATGCACATCCAAGGATTTATTTCAGAAAGTTTTAATAAAATATGTCCCTTGGTTCATGAAATACTTTGCTAACGCTTCAGACAAAAAAAATTATAACGTTTTTATGGTGCATGGTAATAAGAATATCCAAACTGGATCTTTTAGTTTGTAAATCTTTGCAAGGCTGCTGAAACACTCAATAACTTTCAGGTTAAAAGTTTGGTGGGATGTTTTAGAAAACTGCTGTCTTATTAAACAGGACACTTGGAAGGAAATTAACTTTATCTGAAATTAAGAACATATTTTTAGATGGTTATGTCGTCAGCCCTTTCAAAAACTTCTTCTTTTAGTGGTTTCAGTTTCTTTAAAATTTCTGCCCTTTTCAAGGTGATGTTTGCAAGATGTTTGCGATTTTTTTGCGAATAATGCAAAATTCACTTTTTTAAATTCCTTTTCTTGTATACTTGTACTTTATTTTCTCTGACGTTTTCTGAACTATTACGTCAAATTATTTGCRATGAAACTACTWAGTAAGGTCTRGACTTACCAACTACAATTTGGTYKTCTTAACTCTCCTCTGGCTTCAACGTGTAAGGCTGTTGTTTGGAYTTAAAGAGACAGCATCAAATTGAGTTGATATGAGACACACCCCAGAAAAGGGGTGGGGCTTGTGGAGTTACAGTAAGGAGGAATTAAGWCAAMAGCRTTGCAGTTCCACTTTAYATAGACCCCAAGTGGATGATTCAAAAGCAATATATGTCTACTTTTATTTAATATGCCAGTATCKTATGGCTCCATTACAGCAGAGTTCTTGGTGGGCTGTATCTGCAGAGACTTGGCATGCGACATGAAAAGGGAAAAATTGTTGGGATGGCTTAAAAGTAATGGATAAAATATCAGCTGCTTCTCTACACTGTGCAGTCTGACAAGTTTGTAGAAAAAAATGGTGAGAGAGAAAAATGATCAGATAAATACACAAGAGAGTAAGTGTGGACAGTGTGAGATAAACTGTAAGTGCTGCTGCAGTCTCATTAGTGTGTGTGTGTGTGTGTGTGTGTGTGTGTGTGTGTGTGTGTGTGTGTGTGTGTGTGTGTGTGTGTGTG
>NW_013952596.1:316329-318835 GCF_001266775.1 Austrofundulus limnaeus
ACTTTTGATTTTAAAATAGAAAACTTAAAATTTACAAGAAGTAAAGCGAAATAATCAAGAAAAGAATGAATATATAGAGAACATCAAAGTGAACAATCACAATGTTTAAAAACTAAAAATGGATCAAGTTTAGTAAGTTTGGCAKAAACAAGCTGAAACTGATCATGTTTTATTCTGGCAGCTGCAGCATCCATTAGGTCACATGAAATTCAAATATCTGGGAGCATCATGGAGCTGAAGGAGGAAGTGTTAGGTCTATGACTAAACATCATTCTGCAGCTTTTATTTTTATAAACCAGCTGATTTAAAATAATCAAAAAAAACCTGGAAATTACAGGTTTTTAATCCTCTGGTCCTTAAAAATGGATACTTTCTGTGCAGTTTTAAAATGAGTTGAACACATAGAACARCTGAAATCTTTAAATCGTGTCACACTGAGGCGACGGGTTTCATGTTAGAGGATCACAGTCTCAGGTTTCCAGCAGCCCTATTATTACACCTGTTCAAAAAAAGTGGGAAAAAAAGCTGACATTTCCTTTTTTGATCTCTTGTCTTGAACGCTGCGGTTGCAGAAAAAGAATTGCTTTGTGTGCTCAGTCAATCATTGGTAGAAAACATATTATGGAATTAAAAAAATGTTGTTCTTAGTCTGCGTGAGTCAGTGCGAATATTTAGACTCTTTCAAACCAAAAATAGCCTTCTGCGTTGTGTTTCTGTAACCGGAGCAGTGAAAGGAGACACCGTTAGTGAATATGAGGAGAGAGACGTGGAGCAGGAAGTATGGAGGAACAGAAAGGAGGAGGGGACCGATCACTCTCGCCTCTTTTTTTATCCCACTTATCATTTTGGGTCGCTTCCCTCTGTTCACTGTATTTATCTCGTCTTATCTTCCCGCTCCGAAGCATCACCTGCAGATCAGATCGTTCACTCGCCGGTCCAAACTCTCAACAGAAATTCTGCATTATAAGTTCAGAATCGATCCRTTTAATGAGACATTCATTCATGTCTTTGCCGACTTTTTTCATGTTCTTTTTTTATTACAATCTGAAAATCAAGTTGATTGGGTTTAAGGGACTTTTTCAGATCACGTCAGGGGAGGTTTAACATCTGCTGACCTGTAGTGGGGTCAGGATTTTTGACCATTTAAACTCCAAAAATTCAAAAAGTTATCTGCAACAGGTAAGATATTAATTGTTCATAACCTTTCCATTAAACCCCATCTTTCAAAWGAGCTAAACACTCATTTTCATAAGTGTGTTTGCCTGTAAGCTGATCTAGCATGACCTAAAATATTAGAAATCTCCACAAAGGCCCATTACGATCCTGATCAGACCYGGGTCCATTACATCCCAGGGACCACCACGGGCTTTTAACAGTCCTCAGTGACAACCAGCTGCTCCACTGCCACACAGAAGGGACCCATTTAAAGAAGAGAAAGTCATTATTAGAAGTCATGGACCATCGATCCTGATGGTTATGGCATCATTTGGTTCATTAATCGGTCTGAGAGCAGAGAGTGACATCACAGCTGGCCTCAGCCCAAGTTTATTCACAAACTGGATCCTTTCAGTCTCAGCAAACCCACATCAGTTCATTCAGCTCATGTTCTGAGAAATATAAAATAGATTCATTTTATCTAAACTAACTAGGTTTTAGGATTTAGAGTTGAACTTTGTCACAGTTTTATTAAGACTTAAGTTCTGATTCACAATTATCTTCTGGAATAAATTCACATTTTTCACACAGTGTATGTTTACTGTCCCCATAGAAACACTGTGATTAAAAACCTGTACGTCTTCATCCAGGACTGATCGTCCCTGCTTTGTTTAGCTGATTTGTGGGTTGTCTTTGTCAGGCAGATCCGTTTGTCTCCTCACGTGAACACGTTTAACACCGACCCCTCTGGCTCCTGTTCAGGATCACTTAAACTGGACACACAGGTCGTGTTTTTTGTTGAAAATAGCGAGTCGTTTGTGTTTGGAGCTGCAGGTAAATGGAGCTGCAGGACCGAAGCCGGTCCCCGTCCCGCAGGACGAGCCGAGTGGAGCAGGTGGTGGGACGATGGCTGAGACGGTCCAGAGACCTGGGCAGCAGGTCTCACTCTGCCGGCAGGTAGTCTGACCGTGTTTGAGTCAAATCTAAACTGAGCTGCTGTCGTTTCCTGTTGATGTTTCATGAAATGTGTCAGTTCTTTTAGTGAAACTTTTCCTCTCCAGAGATCGCGTGGCGTCGGACGGAAAGGCAGCCGAGTCCAGCAGCTCCGATCAGAGGAACTACCCGTTCCGATTCAATGTTCAGATCCAAAGAGACCCGAACCTCAACTGTCACGGCCTCACCCTCTCATCCCAGACCCCCATCCTGGTGCAGGAGGTCACCACAGGTAGGACCAAACTTCTGATGCATAACATCAATTCAATTCAATTCAGTTTATTTATATAGCACCAAGTCCCAACATACGTTGTCTCAGGGTACTGTACATAAAAAGAACAATGTAAAGAAGAAAGCA
>NW_013952596.1:319297-322345 GCF_001266775.1 Austrofundulus limnaeus
GCCCTTTTCCGGCTCAAGACCATGGCCTCGGATTTGGAGGCACTGAGCTTCATCCCGGCCGCTTCGCACTCGGCCGCTGATTGGCCACCCCAGGTGCCACCCGCAAAATGACTGACAAGTTGGGGTGGGGATCACATTTGACAATAAAAGATTGCCAGAGCTAAAACAAAGTAAATATTTCTTATGCAGCTGTATTATCTAATATATTAGATATAAATTAGATAAATTAATATAAAGAAACAGTTCCACCACACCAAATATGTATAAAAAAAGAGCTGAATTGTAGTCACCTGAATTAAGCATCTTGGATTCTTTTATTACTACCTAAAAGGTGTCCCTAAAAGTCTCTAAAAGGTTAAAATTGAGATTTCAAAATGATATAAGCATTGCTTTTGGCTACCATCGTATCAAATTTCAGTTCAGTATTTCTGAAAAAAATATATGGCCAATTGGACCAAATATTTGAAATTAGCTTTGGTGGCTATCTTGGATTTTGTATTTCCATTCAGATTTTGTTAAAGATTCATGGCTTCTACTAWATACTGTAAATTTTCAGCTGKGTATTTAATGATTGACTCATAGCTCTTTGTATAATTAGCATTAGCAATTAACTTAAATTGGGACTAGCTGTCATTCATGGCTACACCACAATAAATTTCAGCTCTATTAGTCTTAAAATAGCTGAATTATAGCCATTTAAATGTAGCTGTGGTGGCCATCTTAAAGTTTGAAATCCAGGGTAGTTTTATTTATTTGAGTGCCCCCCCCCCCACAATACATAACACCGTGGCCACCCCAGTGCTGTTGCAGAAATATCTAGCACTGCCCCTGTTGTGAGTAATCTATTCGTCTCGTCAGTTATGATAAAGTATTCGTAGAACTGCTGAGCCTCATTTGCATAAAGTGAAACTCTTCAGTAAATGAAAGTGTGAAGCTGAGCCGGAGCGCCGCAGACCTCTGATCGGTACGCAGCAACACAAGTGAAACCCCCCAGGAGGCTCTCGCTGCATGCTGATTCTGCAGAGACGCACAGAAAATTACATCAACAAAGGAAGTGCAGAGTCGCACTGATGTTCAGTGTGTTTGTGGGGATTTAAAGAATCAGGATGTACCGACAACCTGAACTCCTGATTTACCTTTTTGTAATCGATGTTGGCTCAGACCAGACTCTGCTATTGTTTAGCTGTTGTTTATGTTTCAAAAAAGGAATACAAAAATAAAAAACTGGGTAGCACTTTACATTAACTACACTTTATTTAGCCTCACTTTATCATTATTTAATGGTTTGTTAACCTTGAAAACATCATTAATTAGGGATGATTCAAACTTAAATAAGCTTAATATTAATAGTTACTGAAGTTAATTATTTTCAAAACCAACATACTGATTATTTATTCATGCTTAATAAGTCATGAATAAAGTATTCCATATATTCTTTGTGTATATGCATATAAACGGTCATATAAATGTACTTTCACATCATGCGTTCGACATGTTAATGCTTAGAGGAGGTTTGAACTGACTGTGAATTCAGTCTGATTTCCACCTGTTAAAAGGAGCCTTTCAGGGTTTTGTTTACATTAATAAATACAAAAAAAAAAACATGAATAGTCTTCATTTTAAAGGGTTCACAAAAAGATTTAATTAACTACTGACAACTGCTTTTTTTTTCTTTGTTTATTTGGATCCCCATTAGCCATTGTCGAGACAGTATGGYTTCTGTCCCTGGGGTCCTCATCATAAATAAGCATTTATTACAAAAACAGTTACACACACTTAATATGACATTAGTAACATAGCATATTAATTCATAAATGTACAATTAAAACACTTTATATGATGAAATAATTAAGCATAACTCTTTTAAAAGCTCTAGCATTTGTTACATTTAAAATTTAAAATAGAGTAATTCCAAATTTCCTGAGGAAATGCTAACATGAATATGCTTATTGCAGAAAGCTTCAGCTGAAAGCTGCCAAAATGGAGCTGAAAATGTTTTATAGCACAACTGTTAATGCCACAATTTTTAAAGTTGAAAGAAGCACAAAAAGTAGAAACTATCAGAATAGCAAAAAGAAGAAAAATAATAGCCGAAAGAGCAGAGAAAAGCTAAACTTAGCATTAAAATAAGCTAAAGGCAGCAGACACAAGTTGGAATTCACACCCAGATGATGAAAGGTGTGTAAAAATGTCAAATTTGAAGGAAAAGAAGAATAAAATTACAAAAAGTTGATTTTTTTTAAATAGCTAAAACAGCCAAAATGGCTAAGATGTAGTTAGAAAATCTTAAATTAGCACAAGGAAGCATAGTGAGCACAGGTTTCCTGAACTAAGCAGAAAGAAGCTGAAATAACCACCAAAATGTGATTTTAGCCTTAAAAAAGCTAACTTTAGCTAATAACAGCTAAATATTAGCAAACATTGCTGCAAATGTCTGTATCTATTAGAAAGCGACTGTAAGAAGCATGAATAGCTCAAATTAGCAGAAAGAAGCTGAATTAAAGCTAAAATAGCAGGGAAAAAACTACATTTTGCAAAAATGTAGTTTTTCTTCTTGAAACAAGAAAGTTACAGAGAAACGTATGGARTAGTTAAACATTAATAAAGAGAAAAGTGAAAATAGTGTGAATGTTTGTAYAACATTCACTATTATTGATGCTCTGCAGGATTAGTAGAATGTAAATAATTAGCCTTTATAGGTTAAACATGTCAATTAATAGCTTATTACATATGAATCATCCTTAATTAATGATTTTTATGGTTAACTATCCATTTAATAATAATTAAATAATGCTAAATAAGGTATAGTTATTATTTTAAAAAGTATAACATCTAATGAAACTGATAAAAGATGTCTGCCTGTCCTGATGTCATGAAGGGATAAATTAAAGACGGCCAGGCTGGAAATATATTTCTGCTTTGATGCTGGAGGTGCAGAAGACCAGGACTCTGACACTTCCTGAGGTCCAGAACCTTTTATTATCTTGTCACCGTCTGTTTACACACACACACACACACACACACACACACACACACACACACACACAC
>NW_013952596.1:322397-323593 GCF_001266775.1 Austrofundulus limnaeus
ACACACACACACACACACACACACACACACACACACACACACACACACACACACAGTTGCTCATGTCACCAGTTTTGGCTCAGTTTTCTGTCTCTCTGAGAGCATCCTGACAATGAAATATGAATCCTTAATTTAATTTAGTCGTCATCTGTTCATGTTTATTTGAAGGAAAAATCCGTTTCTGTATCTGAACTAAAGGCTTATTCAGGAGCTGCACAAACATTATTGATTCAATCAGCAGGGATGAGTGGAAGCCTTGGTCCGATGATGAATTTGTCTAAGAATTGACGGATGAACCTGAGAATAAGTTCAGTTTGCACCTCCATTACACTCAGTTTAGTTCAGTTCATTCTTAGTTTTTTTTAAACTTTTGTTCATTTTTACGGAAGAGCATAGCATTCACCTAATAAAAAAATATTTGAGTCCTGATCTCATAATTACGAGATCAGGATCTCAGAATTATGACATCTTATCTCGTAATTTTGAGATCTTTTCTCATAATTAAGAGAGATTTTCTCAAAATAATGAGATCAGGGTCTCGTAATTATGACATCTTATCTCATAATTATGAGATCTTTTCTCGTAATTATGAGATAAAATCTCGTAATTATGAGATGAAATCTCGTAATTATGAGATGAAATCTCATAATTATGAGATCCTGATCTCGTAATTATGACATCAGGAGTCATATTTTTTTATTTGGTGAATGCAATGCTCTTCCGTACATTTTTGCCACATCATGCACTTTTATTCTCAGTAAAACCTGCAGCAGCGTCATCTATTTCTGTAGCAGCTTGATCAAACGGCAACAACCAGAATCAGTTCACAGCTGGAAGGACAGGGAAAGCCAAAGAGGCAGGAGGGCTGTGTGTTWCTGAGACAAACAGGAAGCAGAATTATTGGCTCAGTGTTTGTGTGAAAACATTATGTCTCGCTGTGAGATGAAAGGAGGTAAGCAGAATACGAGCTGCCGGGCAGCGGCAGCGGCTAATTGAAGCCGCCTCTCATGAGGCCTGACGACACGAGGACGTTTTGTGTGTCCAGGTGGTCCTGCAGATGGTCGGCTCGTCCCCGGAGACCAGCTCGTGAAGATCAATAACGTCTCTGTCGATGACCTGACCCCGGAGCAGGCTGCTGAGATCATCAGGTCTACACACACACACACACACACACACACACACACACACACACACAC
>NW_013952596.1:323749-325145 GCF_001266775.1 Austrofundulus limnaeus
ACACACACACACACACACACACACACACACACACACACACACACACACACACACACACACACACACACACACACGTCTGGTTACTGATGCTGCAGGTAATTCTAGTTGAAACAAAGAAGTTTGTATCATTTCTGAGCCCCTCGTACCCCCCTCCCGTCCTGTTTTCCAGGGAGTGTCAGGAAACGCTGACCATGACGGTCGTCAGAATCATGCAGGTGAGTCTGCTGACTTTAACCAACAAAGACCGCTTTTAGAAAAATGTATCTTTAAATAAAAAGCAACTTTTTCACTCAGGCTTTAATTGTGAAAAGTAAAATATTAATGAGGACAAAGGTTTCTGCAGTCTGAAGCATTAGATGTGAGTGAAAGCTGCTGAACGGCTGCAGTGTTCACAGAGTCTGCAAAAAAACTGAGTTTCTTGGCTTGAGATGTAAATGATTCAACAATCTTCTCTCCAAGTTTCCACTCCTCCTTCGCCCTGACAGCTGACATGTTAGACCCTRCAGCTGTGTTTAAATCACGTCTTCTGCATGTGTGAGCCTCAGACTGTGTCTCTGAACCCATGTGTGTGTTTGCGTTATAGAGAGGTAGATTAGTAAATAACTGACTCTTCCTCTGAGCTCCTCTCAGCGGTTGTGCTGATGGAAGCACCTTTACGGAGCGATTCATCACTCACCTCTCCTCCAGGAAATCATTACAGAGATTTAAGGAATCTGTAAYAAATGGCTCTTTATAAATGTGTTGCTCATTCCCAGGGCCCGAAGTCATCCTTCATCACTCCGGAGAAGAGGGCCAAGCTCAGGTCCAACCCTGTCAAAGTTCACTTCGCTGAGGAGGTGGAGGTCAAYGGACATTCTCAGGTAACTTTCACACCCACCTGAGCGACTCAAGTCTTTTTAATGTTTGATGCAGAAAAGATCCAGCAGAACAGAGTTCATTCAAAAAGTGCATTTTTCTGTGGAAACACAGTTTGAACGTTGGCTGCTGAAGTCAAAGAGTTCAAACTAAAAGAAGCAGAACACTAACTTAAAGACCAAAAGTGCAAAACATTGGCTAAAAGGCTAAAATAGCAAATGGCAAATTCTGGTTAAAAGCTAAAAGTATCAAAATGGTAACTGAAACCTAAAARTAGCAAAATTCYRGCTCAAAGCCAAAAGAAGCCAAATGCTAAATGTAGCAGAAATATAGCTAAAAGCTAAAAGTAGCAAAATGCCACCTAGACACACCCAAAAGTTAGCTTAAAATAGCAAAAGGGTAGCTAAAAGAAGTAGCAAAGTGTCAGCTTAAAGCTAAATGTGGCAAAAAGATAGTTACAAGCCAAAAGTAAGTAAACTACAACTACCTGCAGTTAAATGCAAACAAGACTGAAACTCTTATTATGGCCCCTGATGATAAA
>NW_013952596.1:328450-332266 GCF_001266775.1 Austrofundulus limnaeus
ACACAGACAACCTGGCCTGTCTCTGTGCCTCTGCTTCTCTCTGTCAGTCCACACTACTGTTGAACACTGTTGAGAGGCCTCATATATATATTAACAAACACCATTCTGTCATCTTAACGAGATTTGATACAAGGTCAATGGAAAACACAAAGATAAACACAAGTGATATCCAAGAATGACTGTTGCCAGCAAATCCTGCTCCAACTTTAATCATTCTGTCTGCAGATGAACAGCATGTCATGAAAATCTAGGTCATTAAAGGATGTCATGAATCACCTGCTTAAACATAAAAGTATTATTTCTATTACAATAGTTAAAAGTTAAAAAGTAGCTGAAAAACAGCTCGTACTTCCAATCGTTTCATCTGAGATGCTTTTTGTAACATTTGGGGCCAAACAGCTGATGAAGTTTTGGATTATTCATTAGTTTTTAAAGGTTAGCTTGAATGTGTTTTATTTAGACTATTTGATAGTWAGTTGTTCTTATGGTTGAAATTTTAACCGCATTTTTCCATTTCTATAGCATCTTAAGTACAGAAGAAATGGACCATAAAGCTTTGCAGCTTGAACTGACAGCAGAGTAACTCTAAGGCCTTCTTTGTGGCTAAAGTGTTCAAGGAATGTTAAAAAAATGGAAATTCACTGATCTGTTCCCTATCCCATATGGTTTATTATGTGAGGGAATATTTTAAACACAATGTGTGAGAAAATCTCAGCATTAATAAATGTCACATAAAATCACATCAAATCTCATGAAAACAAATAATTTRGTCCTAAAATCAAGAGAAATGTTTTTAACAATTTGAATAGAATTGTTGTTGTTTTAGATGTTCAAACTAAGCTGTGCTGATTTATAACGGTCGGTGATGTCTCGCGCTCTGATTGGTCGGACGTCCCCTCCTGCCTCTGGATGTGATACCAGCTGAACGAGGAAACCACAGAGGCTGGAGTGCCCATTACTAAAGACGGAGAGAACACGGATCGATATCTGTGTCGTTCTCCAGCCTTAATGTCTGTGATTACAGGACAATAAACATCAGATTATGGAGAGAGAAAAATGGAGATGCAAAGGACACCAGAGATAGGAGGTGGGGTTGTGTTCTGGAAAACCAAATGCTGGAGAGCTTCACTAAGACTGAACTTCAAAACATTCAGGGTCAATACAGAAAACCACCTTCTTTAAATAATAAAATAAGGATGAGGAGGGACCAGTCAGAGGATGAGATGAAGAGCTGAAAATAAACAGAATCTGTCCTGTTTTCTCTGATCAACATTTAAACGCTCTGCTGCTTCATCCTCAGGGGAACTCGCTGCTCTTCCTGCCAAACGTCCTGAAGGTGTATCTGGAGAACGGTCAGACCAAGGCCTTTAAATTTGAGCCCAGCACCACAGTCAAGGTATTTTCTAACATCTGTTCATCACAGTTCTTTTTCTTCTTCTTCTTCTTCTTCTTCTTCTTCTTCCAGCTGAAACTGTCCCTTTCTCTCTGCGTCAGGATATCGTGATGACGCTGAAGGAAAAGCTTTCTCTGACTCGGATCGAGCATTTCTCCCTGGTTCTAGAGCAGCAGCACAGCAGCAGCAAACTCCTGCTGTTGCACGACGATGAGAGGATACAGCAGGTACTCATAAAACGCCACCTTTTAACTGCTGTTACCTAGATATAACATGTAAGCATGTGTCCTCAGGTTGTCCAGAAGAAGGAGGTTCACGACTACAGGTGTTTGTTCCGAGTTTGTTTTCTGCCCAAAAACCTCCGGACACTGCTGGAGGACGATCCCACCACTTTTGAGTACCTCTACCTGCAGGTAAAACTGCAGTTTGAAGCAAATAATGACAGATTTTTAAATAATTTATGGGGTTTTTTTTTTCACTTTTAATCTCATGCCGTGTCTGTTAGGGGGTGAATGAYGTGCTGCAGGAGCGCTACGCCGTAGAGATGAGGTGCAACACGGCTTTGAGGCTGGCCGCGCTGCACATTCAGGAGAGACTGGTGAGCTGCGGACTGTCCCCCAAAGCCAACCTGAAGACCATCACGTGAGACACGTTTTCATTCAAAACTCCAAATTCACGTGGAAACTGTAAAAAGAGGGGTTTTATACAAATAAACACAAAATAAATCATTAAATTAGAGCAGTATTTAGTGTTTCTCCACACAGAGCACATCAGAATAACTGTATTATATTATATTCATCTGATGTTTTTATTGACTCTGTTAGAATAAAACAAATGATCTGATAAGAGTGATGCCCGAGGCTACTCTACGTTACATCCACTCATTTAGCAGAAGCTTTTATCCAGTGAAGAGCATCATTCAAGCTTTAGTTCAGTGAGAAACCCTGACGTTAGCATTCAGGACTAAATTGATTTGAAAAGCAAAGATAGAGACGGTGAGACGAGTTGGGATGTTAAAGGACGAACAGTTCTCACAGAAGGTGCTTCTGCTCTGAGCATTTCATGTTTCATAATCTGTTAAACTTCAATAAGAATAATCTGCTTCTACTATTCTGAGACAAACAAAATGACGAAGATAAAAAAAGAAAACGACTGAGTTTTCATAAAGATGAGCTGATTCTGTGTTCTCAATGCCCCAGGAAGACTTGGGGCATCGAGAACTTTGTTTCCTCCACCTTATTGAGGAACATGAGGGACAAAGATCTGAAGAAGGCCATCAGCTACCACATGAAGAAGGGCCAGTCGCTGCTTGATCCCAAACAGAAGAGCCTGTCGGTCCATCAGGCACGGATCAACTATCTGGAGGAGCTGAGCGATCTCAAGTGTTTCGGAGGGAAATCCTTTTCTGCCACCATGATGGTGGGATTTTTATCTGAGCAACAGCAGCTGAACTCTAATCCTAATCCCTACCAGTGCAGGTTCTGTATGTTTCTAATGAAGACGTCTCCTTCTCAGCTCCAGGACCGGGAGTCTACGGTGACCCTGCTGGTGGGAGGGCGTTACGGCATAAGTCAGGTGGTCAACCACAAGCTGAGCATCCTGACCACTCTGACAGAGTTCAGCAGCATCACACGAGTCGAGCTGCTGCCCGAATCTGACAAAGTCAGCCTCGTCAAAATCTACCTGCAGGACATAAAGGTAGCGTTTACAGATGTCCTCATTCCTGCAGCGTCCATGGCTCAGCCGAAAACACAGACCAGAACCAGAGGCAATGCATGTGTCTGTGCAAATACAGGTTGAACACTGAAATAAAGTGTTAAAGCTAAAAGAAGCTGAAGAATAACCAAAATATAAAAGGTGCAAAACTCTGGCTAAAAGCCAAAAGTAGYAAAYAGCAAGCTAAAAACTAAAAACGGCAAAACTGGATAAAAGCTAAAAGTAACAAATGGCAAGCTAGACACTACAAACAGCAAAAAAATCTGGCTTAAAGATAACAGGGCCAAAACGATAACTAAAACTCACAAAGTAGCAAAATTATTTTAAAAGTTAAAATTTAAGGTTCAGCTAAAAGCTGCAAAATTCCAGCTCTAAGTTAAAAGTAGCAAAAACATAGGTACAAGCTAAAGGAATTCAAATGCTAAATGTAGCAGAAATCTAACTAAAATCTAAAAGCAGCAAAATGCAAACAAAAAACATCCAAATTTTAGCTAAAAGTAGCAAAAGGGTAGCTAGAAGATAAAAGTAGCAAAAACATAGGTACAAGCTAAAGGAATTCAAATGCTAAATGTAGCAGAAATCTAACTAAAATCTAAAAGCAGCAAAATGCAAACGAAAAACATCCAAATATTAGCTAAAAGTAGCAAAAGGGTAGCTAGAAGATAAAAGTAGCAAAAACATAGGTACAAGCTAAAAAGTAGCAGAAA
>NW_013952596.1:332550-351570 GCF_001266775.1 Austrofundulus limnaeus
CTCACTCTCTCACTCTCACCTAGGGACAATTTAGAGTTATCAGTTAACCTAACAGTCATGTTTTTGGTCTGTGGGAGGAAGCCGGAGTACCCGGAGAGAACCCACGCAAAAACTTTTTTATTAAAAAACAAAAAGGAATGCTGACTCAGCATTCACATTATGAAATCTTTGTTTTCTCCATATTTTCTTTACTTTATTATTTTTTCCTGTTGTTGTGTCTGAAGCCCATCACCTTACTGCTGGAGGCAGCTGCAGCCAAAGATATGTCCTGCCTCGTAGCGGGGTACTGCCGTGTCTTTGTGGACCCAAACCTGAACGTCTTCCCCTGGACGGATGAAAAGAAGCACAGAGTCTCTGCAGAAGAAGGTACGAGTTTGGACAATAAGTGGACRTTTTCTTGTGAATAAATTAGCAAAACTTTCACGGTAAAGTCTGGTACTTGTGATGCTCAAGCGATTTAAATTTTTGTAAAAATGCTTACAGGTTACGTGTCACGATGTGCRAGTGACTCGGACGACTCCTCAGAACTGGACATGGACCCGCTGGTCAACCTGAAGTCTCACGACAACAAACCTCGTCTCAGATCCTCGTCTGACTCTGAAGGAAGGAAAAGAAAAAATCGAGACAGAAYGAGATCCAGAGGCAGCAAAGAAAAGGGAGATATACTTCTGGAGGTGAAAAAGCTCAAAGAGAATGACGCGTGTGAGGACACACGGKGGAAGGAGAAAGACGGGGCAGAAATTCAGATCCAGATCACGAACGATGACTCCGGTAAACAAAACCTGAAGGTTGGAGACGGAGAGGAAGAGGGAGCGKCGGAGGAGCAGCCGTCAGAAGCGTCAGACTCCTGTCACACTGACTCCCGCATCCTYACCAGCCCCTCCAGCGACTCGCTGGATGCCCTGGAGGAAGATGACCTCATTTCCTGCTCCTCCTCCTCCACACGTCCGAACACGGTGCCAGAAACTCACGTCTGTGTCCGCTCTCCCTTTCAGCTGCACCTCCACTCCGATGGCAACGTTCAGCCTCACCTCCTGGCTCCTCCTCCTGCTCACTCTCACCCTCTCATCCACCTCACAGCTGTCAGCACTGGAGGAGGAGGAGGAGGAGGAGGAAGCTGCAGGAGGTCCAGAAATGGAGCTGATCCCCAAACCTTCAAATCTGACTCCTCTTCTGACGTCCAGAACCCTTCAGGTGAGCTCTGCTCAGTCGACAGCTCCCTGTGYTTCGCTGAGCTCTCCCGCCTGGCCGACCTCCTGCCAAGCCCTCCCGAAGCTAGTGAGGAAGATGAGGAGGAGGAGCTAAGAAGAAGAAGAAACATTCAGAAAGAAATATCTGTAACAGGGGGCGGTGATGTTGACCCTCCACATTCCCCGTCTCCATCATCCCCCTCCTCCCACAAAGACTACGTGTTCAACTTCGACCAGAGCGACGCTCGCTGCTACTACAACCTYTGCTCCAACATCACCCCCGACAGCACCCTCAGCCCCCCACGCCCCCACCACCAGGAGAACGAGGAGGCTGCGGAAGGAGGCGAGGCCGAAGAGRTGGAGCCGACCCCCATCCTCCAGCCGCCCCCCGGCTTCGGAGACAGCAGCTCTGACGAAGAGTTCTTCGATGCCAGGGAAGGCTTCGCCTCGCCTGAAGACCTGACCTCAGGYGTCGTCCAGAGAGGTGATTCAGAGTCATCACGAGATCGAAGGATCTTTTTAACATGAAGCAAACAACTTATTTACTTTAGAGATTCAAGATGGCCGCCACAGCTGTTTGACTTGAGCAAACACAAAAATATCAGTTTACCAGAGATTCAGCTAAAATGTAGCGCTAATAGATAGCGAAATGCGGCAGCCATTTCTGATACTTTTTAAATTTMTTGTTATTTTTATTCAAAAACTCATTGGTAAATAGGTAAATTTCTTACTTTAGTGAATTTTGTTCACTCAGAGATGCTATTTTTTGATTTTCAGCAGGGGTGGGCACTAGTCCACTAAAGCACAAATGCGCTATTTCTGGACCTAAATTTCTCCTTTGCGCTTTAGGGGTTTTACTCGTTTCTTCGAAYGATGTTTGCTAATTGCAAATAATGTTTCAAATTTGATCATCAATTTTGTCTAAAGTAAAGGGAGAGAGCCGTCTAAACGCACGACAATTTGTAGCCACATAAATCTTTCAAACTTCATCATCATTTTCTTGAACGTTGGAGAGGAAAGCTGTCTCTTGTCAACACAATGGAGCTCCACTGTGTGGAAACTGACCCTTCAAGCAGCATTGTGTTCACAGAGTTTTATACTCTGACTGACTGTCCTTCTTGGTGACAGTTTTCATTTAGTAGAATTCCCACAATTCTTTGCRTGGCAGGAAGCAAGTGGAGCTACGTCACAGGGCGACAATCCACCTGCGGCTCTGATCTGCAGAACCATGCTCAGCTGTRCAGTTTGTACCTCCTCTCCGAGGGACACCGYGGCAATAAATATTAAATAAATAATAATTATAAATAAAGAAACACGGAACCATTTAAATTCACGCTCTTATTGTGAAATGAACGGGTTCCTGTTCATCCTGYAGGCTACCCACAATGCGTTGCTTCAGTTTTACAATAAACAGTTTAAAATTACTAATATATCTGMATGTTTTCTYACTGAAGCCCTACCATAAACATAAGAARATGACCAAGAAGCAGCAGAACTAGCAATCCACAGCTATTTTTTAACACCAGGACTCAAAAGTCTGTTTCAACAAAKCACCTCCCCAAACTGCGATGACGTGMCAATCTGAGTAAGATAAATGAACTTTCCACTATTTGGCAGTAAAGTGCTGACATGTCTCATGGTTAYACTGGAATGTTTTCTGATAAACTGAGACAAACTTGTGCTTTATGTTGAGCTTTTGCTAAGTTTTATTGAGCACATGTGCTTTTGAACTTGCGGACCTAAATAAATTAACTAGCACTTTAGAAATTGCACAATTACATTTTGAATTAGCACTGCCCACCACTAATTTTCTGATTAAGTTGTTTAATGAAAAATTAAGTTTTAATGTTTTCTTTCTTGCAGATAATCAGAACTCTCTCAGTGCTCTGAACCCGGGTGACATCAAAGTGGTTCTGATGGATCCAAACAAAGAYGGAGGAGCTGAGGGGAACAAAACGCAGGGACACCAGAAAAGAGGAGACATCGAAACAATTTTCAACTTCAGAAAGAGGTCACGAAAGCGACGTTCTTTCATGGAGACTGATTATACTTCCAGAGTCTCTTATCCAGAACCTGATCCAGAATCAAAACCCAACCTGCTTAAAAACAGTTTGTCAGAATCCAGTGATGGCCAGATGCTCAGTTCAGATCCAGAACCCTCAAAGCAAACCCAGAACCCCAGTCCTACTGTGTCCTCGCTCACTCACATTGAGGGAGAACCAGCCCAGCTTGAGTCCAAACCCATCCTGTCAAAACCCCGCCCGCACAGACCAGGTTCTGTTTCTGCTTCTGACCCGAAACAAGACCTGAAGGCCTTCTCCAGGAGCAGGAAACAGGAAATGGAGATGGAACCCGACGCCATGGAATCCAAGTCAGTCACGGATGTGGTGATGGCGGTGTCTCCGACCATCACTGTCATCCGCTGTCGGGTTGATCCTGACGGGAAGGAGAGTGCAGACCGGAGGGGCGACGGGAAGGAGGAAGGGGAGGGGCATGAGGAGGTGGGTGAGGAGAAGGTGCAGCCGTCAGGTGTGTTCACCGATCACATGTTTCTGCCTGACATCACCGAGGAGGAAGGAGGCAAGGAGGAGAGGACGGAAGGATTCTCYTCCAGCTTGAAGAGACCCCTCGTCAGTGATGAAAGACCCCAGGAGGCTGATGCATTGCCCGAATGTTTAACTGAACTAAATCAAAAAGACTCTTTGGATTCCCATTTGATTGCCCCACAGATAAATAAAAACATGGATAAGTATTTCCCTTTACTCTGCTCACCACCGGCACCTCCACCATCACCTGTTCTGCCTCCAAAACTCACTGCACTCAAAAGTGACTGTTCCGTACAAGAGGAAAGAAGCTCAGAGAACATGGAAACATCAAACAAAATTATTATTTTAAATCATGAACAAGAAAGTCCAGGTCTTGGTTTGGATACTAGTGTGCATAGTAATGAGACAAAGCCATTAACACGGCCTTTAACAAGCATCAATGACGACGACGCCGTCGGTGTTCCTAAATTTACCACCACAGCTAGTGACGAAGTTACAGAAAGCTCCAACTCGGACAATGTGTTTGAGGACGACGATGATGTTGAAACTAGTTATTCTCTAAATTATGGCTCAGACGATGAGAAAGAGAATAGGACTACAGCTGCGAAGCATAGCGTCTTTGGTAGTTCGACTGAAGCAGACAAATATGAACCCAACATCAGCATTCAGCCTCTTCAAACCTGTGACGTTCAAACAAAGAGTCATCCTGCTGATGCCGATTACAATCTGGCTATAAACTCCATCACGGCAAAGCTCGGAGCTGCCACAAGTGTCTTATCACCAACCTTTAACTCAGGGGGTGTGCTTCAGGAAGCCTCAAATCAAAAACCCAACTCGAGTCTTGAAGCTAAAGAGAGGTTCGCAACGGGTAAAGACAATACAATCCACAATCTGCCCAACGAACTAGTGCCATCAACTCATTTCCTTTTCCAGTCCTGTTCACCAACCATCATGGGCCGTTTATCTGCTTCGACTCTCAGGGGCAAGATTCAAAATTTACCACTTTATTTATCACGCTCCCACGAGAGTCTGAACCGAGCCGAGGTTGGGGGTAAAGCCCAAAGTCCTGCTGAGGACATGAGTAGAGACTACGCAGATATTACCCCCAAAGCATCGAGTGTTCATAATGTCACACAGATGGTTGGTGTTGAGACGGGTGAAGCCACGGATTCAGACGACTCGGATGCAACAGTGACTGGATCTGTGGCAGACAGGGAGAATTTTGGTGAARCAGCGTCAGCAAAGAGTTTTTCTTCAGGGCCAGAGGTAGATGAAAGCTCTCAGCATCCTGTACAAACTGAACCCAAACCCAGTCAACAAAGTCCAAACTTCAGATGGAACGGCAGTACACCAGGACCCGTAACGGAGCCCCCTGCCTCCATAATAACCCTACTCCAAAATGATACCAAGGGGTTAAAGGTAGACACTCCAGGATCATTAACAAACTCTCCAGAACTAAACATACAAGTCAACAGTTTACAGGAAGACATCCCAGGTTTTAAATTCAGGGATCAGTCAGTTCTGACCCAGATAGTGGTGACTACACAGACTCTGAATGGACCAGGACTTGCTTTTCATGGTCAATCCCAAAGAACCAGTACTGACAGGCCTTTATTGGATCTTTGTAGACATTCAGATCAGAGTTCAGACCCATCAAGAACACCTTCACCAGGCTGCAGAGTCTTTACTATTTGTGAGAATTTGTCTCATTCAAAAACCCTGGTGGACTCAATGTCTACGACGCCCCTGAAGTCTGAGTTTGGTTGTGGTTCTGTGCTCACATCTGGATGTCAATCGGTTACAGAGAGTATCCAGATACCTCTGGATGCTTGTGGCTGTCCAACAGTTTACACAAACTGCTTCAGCGGGGAGGACAACTTCGACGAGGAGCTCACTGTCTACGAGTTCTCCTGCCGCTCCCAGAGCAGCGGTCTAAACCAGACTTCTGAGGGGGGTCTTCATCTTATAACGTCTCCGCCTGTTCCCTCCTTTAGCTCTCCCGTACCCCCTCCATTTTCACGCCCCATTTTTTTCTCCTCCTCCTCCACCTCTGAGTTCAGCCCCCTCCTCTCCCCACAGTCGGACACTTCATACATGTCTCAAAAGCACAAAGACACGATCAGTCGTTTAGGTCAGCAGTGTTACCCAGAACCTCCTGCTGGGTTCAAAGTCCTTCGCAGGGACGTGGACAAGCTCCTTTGTGTTTTAGAAGGCAGTGGTGTTGACAAATCTGTGACGGGACACGGAGGTCGCCACCGAAGGGACACCTGCCCGGCGCACTTTACAGAAAATAAAAGGCTTCTCCAGTTAGAGGCCCGTCGGCTGATGACGGGCTGCCAGAAGGTGGTGGGGATTGGACAGAGCCAGCAGGAAATGCTTCTCTCCCTGGCTGACAGCTTCCGGACCCTGGTGGAGCTGGCCACAATCTGCCTCTGGTTCTCCGGCTGCGACCGGTGTGACCGGAGGAATGCGGAGGCGGTAGCAGGCCTGGCGGACGTCGCTCGCTCGTTCAGGGACTTCTGCCTGGCGGCAGAGAGAGCCAGCAGCAACCGCAGCTGCCAGGACCTGAGCACCAAGCTGCTGGCCAAGCAGTGCACCGCGCTGACGGCGTCCGTCTTCTGCCTCACCCAGCTGTTCCGCACTCTCACCTCACTGTGAGGGAACCAAAACCTCTGAAGACCCTTTGTCTGCAGGGGGGTCACTGCTGACTACCAGAACTCAACATTATGCAGTCACCAAGGAAGAGTTCATACTTACAGCTGCATGTGTGACTGACTTTCTGCTGCACAACTCAACAAATCAGACTCCAATTTCTGAAATGATGTACTTGAATGTATTCTTTATGTATTGAGCTTATGTATTCATTCAGTCATTTAATGAATGTGTTGCTGCGGTGTGTTTGAGAAAGTAAGGAATATCAGGGATGGAAGACATTTTTACAGATCGCTTCATACAAACAGAAAGCAGTCGTATCCAAGTATTAACCCACACAGAGACACGCGCATCTGTCTGGTTTGTCTGTTCAAGCGTTCGGTGAACAGTCAATATTTTTTTGTCTCACATTCTGTAACTTTACTCTGTCCAGGCTGACTGTGAGGACATTTTTGAATGTTTACAAAACCAAAAAAGTTACCTTAGAAGCGATTCAATCAAACGAAGCCTGAAGGTGTTTAACATTTTATAAACATAGTGGACGTGTGTGCAATATGGTTTTATTAAACAGTTTGAGTGTGCCCAGGGGTGCCACCAAAAAAGGGGGCCTTTATTTGCTGGTTCCCATACTTGCCCCCTGGTTTCATCCTCCTGAGTCCTGAGCTTTTATTTGATGTATGTCMTCCAGAACATGGAAAATTCCAAAATCTTGAAGACATTGTGTTTCCCATCTGAGATGCTTTTTCAACTCAGAATCAGAGAATGTAGCGTTCCGAGCTTTTAGACCATATGAGATGCTCGCATGCTTGGTGTGTTTTTTTTAAAGTTTTCTAACAGTGCTGCTGTGTTTTGGTGGTCAGTTCTGTAGTCTTGTCCCAAAGCTGCAGGTTTGAGCATTGATAAGGGCATCCGGCATGAAACAAATGTCAAATCTTCCATGTGAATTTGCTCCCTGTGGCCACACCTGAAGAATGGAATAATAATTGGGATTAGAACTGTAGTCCTGTTTCAGAAAGCTTATATGCCATTAGAAAAGTCCTCAAATTGTTCTTTCTGGCTTTTAGTAGCCCCCTTCAAAACCTTCCTGGAGGCGCCCCTGGATGAGCCACATTTAGCTTAGCACTTGTATTACTGATGGATATTTATTTATTATTTTACCTGCAGTTAAACGACCAAACCATTTAGTCTGAAGGGCTGTTGCTGTCAACTCNCTAGGACTAAATTGGTCCACAATAAGTTTATGAAAGTATACTCAGAAGTATACTGAGAGTAATCTTTTAAGTATAGTTTAATCTTGAAATATACTACGAAAAAAGCAGTCTGTGTGAAAATGTACTTTCAGTGTACTATTAAAGTTTATCTTGGCCAGAAGTTTAAACATTAGTATAGACTAAGTATACTTAAACATTGAGCATATTTTGAGTATAAGCCAAGTATAGTGTAAGATAAACTTGGTTAAGTATATCTCAGATAAGTACATAAAAAGAAAACTGGAAGYATACTTTAAATTATGTTTAAAATTAGTACACTTAAAGGATACTTGCATAGACTACTTTTTGCCAACCCCTGACCCACCAACGGTTTAGGCTTTGGTCCTCATTAGTACCAATTTGTCCCCACAAGTAGGTGTGTATACCMAAAATGGGCCTCATACATTAGGGAATACCAGCCCCCACACACACATCCTTGTATTTGCATCAAACTGAGRACTTTGTATTGACTTCCATTCATTTTTGTAACTGTATTTATGCCTAACCCAGTCATTTTCTCTAAAACAACCATTACTGGTCTATAGGTAACCCTAACCTGAACCAAAACCTAATTCACACCATACCTCTAAACATAACTGGTAAAGCACAGTAGACCGGGAAAAGGTCCTCACTTTACATCAAAGACCTCACTTTGAAAATAAGTATTTTGCAAGTGGTCCTCACTCTGTAGCAGAAACAAGTACTCACACACACCCTGTGATAGGAGTTCAGACATCGAGTGTTGGACGTATAAACTGAAACCAGGCTGTGATGCTGCTCACAGGGAATCATCTGGCCTCAGGTGATAACCGGAGCCATCGGAAACATCTTTAACGCCATCATTAACTACGTCTTCCTCTACCAGCTGGATCTGGGTGTGGCGTAAGTGTCCCAACATTTCATATCTGTCAGTAGAAACGTGTATTTAACGATGTTTATATGTGACCTATAAATCACTTTTAAACTTCCACATTTAGAGCTTCTTTATTAGYGATGAAGCTGAATGTTAGGTGGAGTTTAAAATGCTGATTAAACGGTTTCTTCTGTTTTGCAGTGGATCGGCAGCAGCTAACGCCATCTCTCAGTATTTACTGGTTGTGGTTCTTTTTGTTTACATTTGTGTGAGGGGTCTTCATAAAGCCACGTGGGGAGGTCAGTTTTTCACTTTAAGTGTCATCACCTGATGGAGAACATTATTGTTGCAATATGCATAGTCAGTATCTTACCTGCAGCAGACAAACAGTGAATTTCTTAAAATTCTCAAAGTTTTAGCAGCAGTTTACGTTTTAATTCTGACCCTCTGGTTTCTGGCCCTCAGGCTGGTCCCTCGACTGTCTTCAGGAGTGGGGGTCGTTCGTCCGCCTGGCCATCCCCAGCATGCTGATGCTCTGTCTGGAGTGGTGGATATTTGAGATCGGAGGGTTCCTGGCCGGGGTGATCAGTGAGGTGGAGCTGGGGGCACACGCCATCATTTTAGAGCTGGCTGTTGTGGCGTACATGGTACCACTTGCTCTACGTTCACAAACGTACGACTTTTTCCTTTGATTTGCAGTGCATGATTATTATTTTTCTTTTTTTAACTAGTTCCCTTTAGGACTTTCTGCTGCTGCCAGTGTTCGGGTCGGGAACGCTCTCGGTGCAGGAAACATTGAGCAGGCCAAGCTGTCCTGCAAAGTTCCCATCGTCTGTGCTCGTAAGAACAACACACCTGTGGTCAAACATGCTACCTGTTTATTTATTTATTTATTTATTTATTTATTTATTTATTACAAACTATGCACTGAGGAACAGAGACTCCTGTCTACTGGTTATGGTAAGGACTGAATATTTATATTTTAACAAATAGTTTGAATAGTTATAAAACTCCAGAGGTTTCAAACTTCACAATAAGCTGCAGCATCTGTTTGAACTAAACAGATTGTCAAAAAATAAATGACATATTAACTTTTTACACCAAGTGCTTTCTTACTACAGACAACAACAAATATCCCAAACTGAGCAAAACCAGTCAAATCTTTTTATTATTATTATTATTATTATTATTATTATTATTATTATTTTAGAAACATTCTAAAAATGATTCAGTTTCGTTTGACATTTAATAAAACCTGACTTGTGTTCAGATGTTCTGCTGCAACATTTTCACCTGGAATGWTCCTTATAATCTAAAGTCTTGAACTGGATCTGCATGAAGAAATATTTAGTAAGTTTACGCCTTCAGTGCCAGGAACACCGCGTATACGACAAACTGTGTCTCTGTTTATATTTATGAAAACTTAGTAAAAAAAACTTTAGTTCTTCATATTTAGCTGTTTTGTTTCATTTGGTTGCATAAAAATAAACTTTCAGGTACTTTGTTTCCCTTCAACAAAGAATCAGTTCCCGCTCTGCTCTGACCTCCATGTGAAGATGCCTCAAACAAACRGAGTTCCTCCTCCTCCATCTGAAACGAAGCATGCTCAAAGCCATGAAATGTCTCATCAGGGATTTGATCTGTGTATGAMTGGATGATATTCTCTGTTGCTTTGCTCAAATATCTCCATTAAAAAGGATTTTAAGATTCTGTTTTCTGGGTGTTTTTTTTACTCAACTCTGGTGAGTGCAGCTCTGAGAAACTAAAATCTGAACTGTGCAGCTACAGATGTTTCACTGTTAAAGCAGCCATGCTCCGTCTCTCTCCTGGTTTCTGCATCCACAGCTTCTGGACAATGATCTGAGAAACACTTTCAGCCACAGAGGAGAACAACTACAAGGCTTAGACTTAGATAAACTGAGCCTCGTCTGTCTCATCCTCTGTGGCAACATGGAGGAGACAAAACGGTGACCTAACAGGGCAACTATTAGATTAACAGCATCTGTTTCACAAACTATCTGTAGTATTTTTACAATAAACAATAACTTTTCATTCATTAAAAAAAAACATAAATTCTATATATAACATATAAACCACAAATAAAATAAAATGAAAGGAAGCAGAAAGAAGAAAAACAAGTATTACATCTGCCCCCTTTTAAAATAAATAAATTCAAGCAATGTTAAACTTTAATTAACAAAAATAAAACAAAACAAAAAAGTTCACTCCTTTTTTGAGCAACATTTCTTATTAATAATAATAAACAAGAATATAAACAAGAACACATTTAACTTGAAAAGGAGTGGGAAGAAGACAAACTTTACTCCCACTCCCTATTCACAAACACACACACACACACACNCTCAGAAACAAATATCCTACTTGTGCTGAACATTTAGAAATATTTTACCTAAATTCATTTTGCTTTAGATTTTCTTCATAAATCTATAAATAGCAGCTAAAAGAAAGTGTTTAAAATGATAATTGATTATTTTCTGTCTATGTTTCTTGCAGTCATTTTTCCCTGTTTTGTCGGGGCAACCTTCGGCTCTTCCCGGAACGTCATCGGCTACATTTTCACCTCAGATCCGTGAGTGAAACATTAAAAATGATGTCTCACTCATCTGTTATTAAACGCGAACTGCGGCCGGCGCTGACGCACATCAGTGAGGTCAAAATAACTCATCTGAGTCAGAAAATGTCAAAGGAAAAACCACAGCTCTGTATTTTGGATTTTAACTCAGCTTCTGTTCTGCAGAGAAATCCTGCAGAGGGTTTCTGACGTCATGGTTGTATTCGGCTTCACACATGTTGCTGATGCCGTGTCGGTAAGATGCTGTTTCGCAACATTTAAAGCAAAACGCTCGTCCAGGAAATAACCTGATGTTTCCTGCCTGAAGGGTGTCACTGGTGGGGTTCTGAGAGGAGCAGGTAAGCAGCTGATTGGTGCTCTGTGCAACCTGGTGGGCTACTACGTCATCGGTTTCCCCATCGGTGTTTCGCTGATGTTTGCAGCCAACATGGGGATCGTTGGTGAGAACAAACTGTCCTAAACTAAAGTTTTAAAGTCAGTTTTTTCTTCTGTTTGCCTTTTAAAACGTTCTCCTGTTTCCCCACAGGGCTGTGGACGGGACTCACAGTCTGTGTGCTGATGCAGTCAACCTTCTTCACCATCTTTTTGTACAAACTGGATTGGAAGAAAGCTTCGGCRGAGGTGTATAGCCTGATGCATGTTCCTCAAAGAACAAGCAGTCAGTATCCTACCTGCAGCAGAGTGATCTCAGTTCTTCTAAAACAATTCAAACGTAAAACTGTTTAATTAGTTTTTTTTTTTACCATCCTCTGAATAGTTCTTTGACTTTTTGACGGTCCTTATTGTAGGAAGAGACAGTTARCAAATTTAAAGTAGCTGCAGTTAGATGTCAGCAGTTAGCATCACAACAGGAATAAATAAAATTCAAATTCCTGCTCTGASAAACTGCGAGAATCACTCTGACCACTTTCTGCTGCAGGTAAGATAGTGACAGCGCTAACCACACTTTAAAAAACTCAAACTGCTGAATTAGAACTGAAGTTAAATGAACGCTTTCTGTTTTTATTCAGGCTCTCGTGAGGGCAGGAGTCCAGATCAAAGAAGCTAAAGAGATGACAGAAAACTCAGGTGAGCAGAAAATGTTTAATTTGTGTTTGTCTGCTACCTGCAGCTTTTGTTGACTAAACTTCTTTCATGTTCTTCTTTCAGTATCAGCTTCTCATCATTTAAATAAAAAACAGACTTAATTTTTATATTTAATCTGTTTATGGCTGCAAATGTGCTTTTGTTTTAAAGATAAATTATATTCTTCATAGAAATAAATCTTAAATTATTTCAAAACTTTGTTCTGACTTTTTATAAACTATTTCTGTGTTTCTGTTTTATTTTTGTCTTCTTATAATACTTTTAGCTGTTAGCTTGCTTTTGCAACCTTTAGCTTTTAATGGCTTTTTGCTACATTACCAACACTTTTACTGTTTTTAGCTTTTGCATTTTTTAGCTGCTTGTTAGCATTTTGTTTTTTTTAACTAGCTTTTGGCTTGTTCTGACTTTAAGTGTTAAGCATTTCACTGATTTCCTTTTAAACTGAAAAATATAAATAAAACAACAGATATTTTAGGTGTTTTTTTTTTCACTTTTTAGTTTAGAATGTTTTGGCAGCAGACGGTGAAACGTACTGAATGTGTTCATTAAAACTTTGCTCTCTAAATGTCAGACTGTAATCACAGCCAGCACCCAGCCAGYGTGGCAGCCTCAGGTCCTGACGTGGAGGACCATATTTACCAGGACGTACTTGGTCCAGACCAGAATAAGACCACCACCACCACAGTGGGAGAGATTCTGTCGGTGAGGCAGCTGGTTCTGCGCCGAGGCCTGGCCGTGCTGCTCATGTTGATCATCCTCGCTGCTGGAATCGTCGCCTCGTTCTTCCTCACYGGGCTGCTGAAGCCTCAGTGAGGTTAAAGCTGACGGGACAAAAGATTTCAGCTGATTCTGATGCAGAGATCAGTGCTGCTGAAGGTGATCAAGCCAGAGAATCCAAATATTTATAGATGTTTTTAACTGTTGTGCTCTGTTTCTGTTAAYGTGGAAGAACCTTTAGCTGTTTGTCTTTATAGCAGCTGTAAAAATGTGATGAAATCAGGACTTTGCTGCAGTTTGAAGTGGGCCTCATGCAGAAGCATGGGCTTGATGATTATCATGTTTTTTTATTTGTAAACAGCTTGGAAGCACTGGAGATGCAGATTATTAAGTGTAAACACAAACCCAAAAACTTTTCTGTAATGTGGGAATTTTTAAGTGTTTTTGTTCCTGTGAAAAATGTGAGAAGCAGAAAATCTTATTTTAAAACAAATCACTAAAACATTTTACACAAATTAGTTCAAAACTGACTAAAAAATGTTCAAACTTAAAAAATAATAATAGTAATAATAATAAATACAAGCTTCTAGTCTGATGCATCAGTGCTGATCTGGTGATGAATTTTTTAAAGACATCAGTTGCTAAAGGTACAACTTTTTATGTTTATTATGAAGACTTGAYCTTGTGCATAAAACTGCTGGAAAACTGTAAAAAGTAAACATATAAAAGCAAATTACACAATGTTGCTACAGAGAGATGTTTTTGGTAGCATTTGTAAACGGTGAAAATATCCCTTAGCTAAAAATGCAATTATCCATTAAGTATACTAATTTTAAACTGAAAAAATTGTATACTTCCAATTTATTATCATTATTATCTTTTGTACTTATCTGAGGTATACTTAACCATGTTTATTTTACACTATACTTGGCTTGCATTAGTCTATGCTAATGTTTCAACTTTTGGCCAAGATAAACTAGTAGTACACTAAAAGTACATTTTCACACAGACTGGTTTGTTTGTAGTACAAATATTTCAAGATTAAACTAGAATATACTTTGAAGAATACTTTCAGAATATTTTTGAGTATACTTTCATAAACTTATTGTGGGCCAATGTAGTCCTAGAAGTATWCTTGCTAGTAAACTGCTATAATACTTATATCGGTATACATGGTAAATAAAAGTACACTTAGGGAAATACACTTTTTATGTAATTTTGTATACTTAATGACATGTACTTAAAGTATACTTCTTTTTGGTAAGTTTATAAACTTAAAAAGATATTATAACAGTATATTTTAAGCATACTTTTTATTAAATTTTTTTTAAAAGTTCCACTTTAGCATGAACAAGTATTAAATCGGTGTACTTTTTAGTACACTACAAGTACATGATATACTTAAACAAATACTCAAGTATACTTAAAATAAACTTCAAGTATACTGCMTTTTGAAAACAGTTTGAAATCAGATTTTTATTTACGCAGTAGTTTCAGCAGCAGCTAATTTAACTCAATGTTTWTCCAACATCTGAATAGTTCTGAGTTGTAAAGGGACTACTTCAGGAAATATTCCTGCAGGAGAATTTAAGCTTAAGATAAAAGGGCTCTCTCTAAGTTAATGGAAAATTACTGGTCCAACATCAAACAGTAACTGATATACTGAACTGTAATTTCATTGTGCTCTGTACAATGACAATAAAGGTCTATCTTATCTTATCTTNTTTCTGTCCAGTAGAGGGCAGTGTCATCTCTAGAATTTGCAGTGCCTATTAAAAGAATTCATATTTTTATTATCATCAGATTCATTCTTCATTTTGCAGCTGACAGCTACACTTTTATTTTCTTTCCTTTAACTGTCTATTTAAAATTAGCAACGTGAGAAAATTATTGACAGCGTTGGTGTTTTTTATTTACATTGATTTATTTTTCCAAGTTTGCCACTAGATGTTGCTAAAACGACTCTTTGAATGAATGAACTCAATTTGTTCAGCTTWGAGGTGCAGAGAAAGTACTAGTATTGCAATTAATTTGTAATGCTACATCAGAAGTTGCTCCTATTTGTTGAGGAATATCAAGAGGTCTTCTAGAGTCACTATGAAGTGAGACCAGTCTCTGGCAACTAGCTGTTTAACAGTAACAAAATCAGAAACTTTGGGGAACCATAATTGTAAAATGTCAGTAAACGGAGTGCCATTATTCTGAAATGCTACATTAGAAATTGCTCAGAATTGTTGAGGAAAATCTGGAGGTTTTCTAGAGTCAGTCTGAAGTGAGATCAGTCTCTGACAACTAGCTGTTTAGTTGCAATAAAGACAGCAACTTAGGGGCAGAGAAATTTATAAATTAAATATTGGGAGTGCCTTTATTTTTAAATGCTACATCAGAAGTTACTCCTATTTGTTGAGGAACATCGGGATGTCTTCTAGAGTCACTATGAAGTGAGATCAGTCTCTGACAACAAGACATTTAGTTGCAATAAAAACAGCAACTTAGGGGAACCATTATTGTAAAATGTCAGTATAGGGAGTGCAATCATTTTGAAATGCTACATCAGATATTGGTCAGAATTGTTGAGGAACATCTGGACATCTTCTAGAGTCAGCCCAAAGTGAGACCAGTCACTGACAACTAGACATTTAGTTGCAATAAAGACAGCAACTTAGGGGCAAAGAACGTTACTATGTAAGTATTGGGAGTGCCATTATTTTGAAATGCTACATCAGAAGTTGCTCAAAATTGTTGAGGAACATCCAGAGGTCTTCTAGAGTCAGTCATTAGTACATTAGTATACATTAGTATACTTAACATTAGTATACAGACTAAGAATACTTAAACTTTTAGTAGTATATTTTCACTGCAAGCCAAGTATAGTGTCAAATAAACTTGGTTAAGTATATCTCAGATAAGTATTTAAAAGGTAAACTGGAAGTATTTGTAAACTTGTTGGCTCCAGCTGATCATGAGTCTGGAGCTGTGCAGCTTGTATCATCCTGCAGTTACACAACCACTCCCCCATGCAGGGGTTGTTTTAAAGTCCGTTTATTTTAGGACAGATATTCTTCCACTGGTGACAGGTTGTCTTTGTTATTGTTGCCCTGCTCTTTAACTTATTAACTTTTAACTTCCTCTGTCAACTCAGCTTTACAACCTTGTTCTCTTTCTGGACCTGTAGAGAATTTGCAGCAGGGGTTCATGTTCTCCAGTGTTTTTCCTGTTTTCTTTTCAGCTTTAGCAAAAATGGATCCTCATTAGTTTCCTTTTAGAAACATTCAAACTGATAGAAAGACAAGAATTGTTTATAAAACTCCATCACTGATGAATCACAGTGTTGGAGGTTAAATATGAGCTTATGTTTCAGAACAAACAATGATTGTGTCAAAATCTGTTTGTGTGAACTTGTGAGGAGAAAACACTAATTCAGCTGATTTCAGGTGTGTCCTTCAAAGAGAAGCTTAACGCCGTCGTGCTTTGTTCTCTTTTGTTCTTCGCTGGCTGAGAAACGWATGTCTGCTTTTAATTGTAGACCACACAGCAGCTCGTTGAAGTCTGTGGGAAAAGTAAAGATTTAACATCCTGAGATCAACTTTATTTGTTTGATTTATTTTAATTATATCAACTCTGCTTCTGGAGCTTATTTTCTGGGAATATGAGGCAGTTTTTTAATGTGTTACACGTAGGCCAACGTGCTCCTTCTGAAAACTCTGAGAACACGAAGCAGATGTTCTGATGGTAATAAGAACATTGTAACTGTCACATTTGAAGCTTCTTGTTTTCAAAAGCCACAGTATTCTCTAGAACCCATTGATRCACCAGAACCAAAAGTCCTGCTTGGTGTCGAAAGTCTCAACAAAACCCTGGGAATAAAAACAGCTTCAGCTTCATGAGGACTGTGTTAAACATGCTGCAGCTTCAGCCCACATCTCAAGGTTTAGTCAGGGCGAGCCACTTATTTCTTTTTGTGCCAAAAGCTTCGCTAGAGACTAAACTTAATGACTGATTAAAATACTTCATTCTCACTTRCACTCTTCTTCTAACAGAAACACAGTCTACCTTCACTCTGATTTCTTTTTCTGTCTTTCTTTCTTTTTCTTTTTTTGGTCTGGTTGTTAGAATTTAAATGTGACCTCCATCAGACTCCAGACTGAACGGTTTGAGGCCTTGAAGCAGGTGGAAGTAAAACACAAAACAGAGTGCCATCAACCAATCAGCTTCCAGGAAGTGATTGTCCACATTAAAAGTCACAACACCTTACGAGCAGAAGGAAATGTTCTTATTTGACTGCAGTGGAGTCACAGACACAGCTTTCAAATCAAGAAAAAGGGCCTGAATGTGTGGAACCATGGGGGGGGGGGTCGATCAGCTGGTCACGTATCAGAGAGAACCTGCATTCAGGACCATCCTCAGATGTGTACCAACACTGGAGGGGGATGTCCCSGCCGTCTGATTGGATGCGGGTGGGCCAATCAGGTGGCAGCTTCTGTTTTTTTGGTACCCTGTCTGCCCCCCTCCCTCAGAGCTTTAAAAGCAGCTGAGGACCTGGAGCTGAGTCTAGAGCCTGCATCCTCCCTCCCTGAACACCAGCCCCGCCTCCTGCCCCTCTTCATGCAGAGCACTTTGATGAAAACCAGAATTATAAATAATTTAAAGTTGTTATTCCTCTTGAACTTGAGTGGTTCATGTAAGTTTTTGAAAGTGTTCCCGTGTCCCTCAGTCTGTTGTCTCTCACGGCTCAGCCCTTCAGATGAGTCTTTTTCTGCTCCTGGACTCAGTTTCTCAGCTGTGAGAAACACCTCTGTTCCCTCTTCATCACTAAGAACTGACTGTACTGTTCACTGTGGGTACGTATTCACTCAAAACACCGACACCTCCTGTACGCTCAGGGGACTCATTTTCTCCATGTGCACGTTTTTATACCAATATATATATATTTTTTATTATTTAGCCTCAAGGTTGTCCATCACGTACGTTTATAAATGAGATGCAGTAAAAGTGTCTCTGAACTCTGAAAACTGGGACCAACTTTACTTTTCTGTGGTTAAAAACTGAACCTCACAGGTTTTATTTAGTGTTTTCTGGGAGTGACTCTGTAGATTTCAGTTCTTTATTTTTGTGCATTTTTCTTCTCACATCATTGAAATTGTACCCAGCTCCTTTTTACTTTACGAGATTTAGTTTCACTGAACTTTGCATGTTTGCGACCAAAGGAGCGTTGTGGTTTTGTTTTGCATTCTTGGTCACGCACATTACTTTTGGCTCGTTTTGTACCAACCTTCTTGATTTGATTTGTTGGACCAATTTTTCTGCATTTATTATTTATCATCACCGGTTTCTCAGAGCTGGACATTCATGTTTTCTGTCAGAGGAGAGGTGTCAGAGTACTGCTGCACGTGACAGGGCTGCAAGCCTCTGCGACCCCGTGGGTTTTATTCACACAACTTAACCCTCAGGTTTGTTTCACAAAAAGTCAAACATTTTGGTCTTTTCCATCCCTAACTTTGGCTCCCCATCTTCGTCTGAAAGCTCTTTGTGCATCTCAGAGCTGCTGGAGGTGGAGGTGTAGAGGAGGCAGCAGATGCTCAGCAGAGTCAGTTTGAGGAGAAGTACSGACTCGAAGCAAAGCGATGAGTTTCATTCAGTGGACTTTAGGTTTTCTGCACCTGACTGAAGTTTTCTCTCCAGATGGACGAAATCAAAGGTTTTGTTCRGGTTCTGTCTTTTACTCCAAAGTCCTTCTTTACGTCTGGACTTTGATCTGRCCAAGTTTTTCATTCACAAACCATCAAGATTAAAAACTTAAACTTTATAAACAGAAATCTGTGTCTGGTGTAGAAAACAATAATAGGTTTTGCTCTAAGTGAAACGGCTTACTGAACCTATAAAAATGCTTTTAAAGGTGTTAAAGTATTTTTACACATAAGTCTGCATTGTTTTTATTCCGACTTGATTTGTGAGATGCTTCAACAAAATRATCCAAATTATATTGGTTGTTTGAACATAAAGGTCAAAGTATTTGCTCGTTATTTACATGATCAATATTAAACTAAATGATTAAAAACATTATTTACAAAGAGAAACTGAAAATCAAAGATTGATTTTTTTAAAACCTGTTTTTCCTGCACTGTGGTCATAT
>NW_013952596.1:352103-354012 GCF_001266775.1 Austrofundulus limnaeus
GTAAATCTTCTAGCCATCCCTTGTCAAGTCACGTCTGTCTGGTCACGATCCTGCTCCTGGTTTCTGGTTTTTCGTCTCCTGCCTTGTCCCTGAACGGTACCTCATCGGACTCTGACTTCCTGGTTCTGACCCACGCTCTGTCTCCTGGATCCTCGCCTTTCGCCTCACCCCCGTCTGACACTGTCGCTGCCTCTGACTTCCTGGTTCTGACCCACGCTCTGTCTCCTGGATCCTCGCCTTTCGTCACCCCTGTCAGGTGACGTCATCCAAGGGATTCCCTCGACAGCGTCGCTCGCTTGGAGGACTCCGGATTCCTGTTACGCAAGTCTGCTCCACTGTTCAATAAACTGTTTAAATCTTCTCTGGTGTGTGTGACAAATTGTGAAACTCAAAAAGCCCATTCATTACAGGTGGTTACTATAACAGCTGCCCCTTGGGCTAAATTTATCATCAGGAACAAAAATCTCTTTAACATTTGTCAAATTATGAGCGTTAGCTGCACAAAGTGCAAATAAGATCAAATAAAGCWACTGACAACTTTCCAAAACAACAAATAAAAAACATTTTATTCTATTTCTGACACAACTACACATTTTTACTTTAATTTTTGTCTTAATTTCCATCTTGAACACGAGTATTCTTTCCTTCTCACATTTACAACYGAAGCCAGGATGCTTCTGTGACTCTAAATGCTTTTGTAAAATTTCRTGTTCTAATGTGGCTCTGAGATGTGTTCACTTCCTGATGTTTGCCCACCCTCCCAGCCACTGAAGACGGGGGACAACATGTGTCCACCATCTTGGTCAGTGCTGCCAAGTGCGATGGTGAGACCCTATTTTCAAATCTTCATCCCTCGCCCTCCTTCTCTTCTGTATTTTTTACTCCTCTACCTCACCTCCTCTTCTYATTTGCTCCATGTGCAAAGCAAGCAGAGCCGTGTCTCCTCTGATGCTGCTGCTTCTGTCTTCACCCTTTTATTTCACTTTTATATTTAGTATTTTATTTAGCGTAATTAGGGTTTAAAGCTTCTGCATGAAATCAGTGCACTTTTTGTATCAGACAAAGTTGAATTTGTGACCACTTGTTTCCCTCATACCCCCCTCCCCTTCCCCCGCAGGCCAGCAGTCTGGCAAGTATTCAACACAAACACGTCCATGTAATGTTGTTTAGTTGTATTTTCTGTGCAAAAACACCATCTGCGTGTACGATTCTAAAGCCACTCTAACATAATGTTTAATTTGTGTCTCTCAACAGGAAAAGCCCATAAAAGCATCTCAGGATGGCTCTGAATGTGCCCGGTTTGATAGTGATGGTGGTGTTCTACGTGTTGATTTTGGGTACGGGGATCTGGGCGTCGGTTCGCTCCAGGAGGGCGGAGAACAAGTGCTCGGGGGGCAGCATGGAGATAACACTACTGGCTGGACGCAAGATCAACCTACTGGTTGGGATTTTCACTCTGACTGGTAGGAATGGAACGGCCACTTAAAGTTTATTTTTGTGCAAAACAACAATGAATCTGAGAAGATAAATCTGTGAAATGCACTTTTTTAATTCAATTCAGTTTATTTATACAGCACCGACAAGCATCTTCTCAAGGCTCTGTACACAAAAACCAATCAGTCTAAAGAAGCCAGAAGAATGCGTTGAATCTTCACTTCATCACAGTCTCCCATCCTGAGCAGCACATTGGTGACAGTGGAGAGGAAAAACTCCCTTTAACAGGAAGAAACCTCCACCAGAACCAGAACCAGGCTCAGGACCAGCTGAGTTTGAGGGACAGGAAAGAACTGGCCCAGGTGTATTTTCCTCTGGAAGAGAGGCAAAGAAAACAAGTTATTGATAGAATAATTGCAATAAACATGTAGAAGAGAGACTAAAGACAACAGCAGAGTGAGGAAATGTGCTCAGT
>NW_013952596.1:355711-356777 GCF_001266775.1 Austrofundulus limnaeus
AACTGAAGACTTCTTAAAGAGGTTTCTGGATGTCCAGATAATAAAGAATTACAGTAATCCAGTCTAGATGTGATAAATGCATGAATCAGTTTTTCTGCATCATTTTTGGACAAAATGTTTCTAATTTTAGTGATATAGTCAGGTGGAAGAAGGCGGTCCTGCTAACATGTTTAATGTGGGGGTTAAAAGACATGTCCTGATCAAAAATAACACCAAACAACATTTCTTCCTTTCTGTTCCACGCAGCGACGTGGGTTGGTGGAGGTTTCATCCTTGGCATTGCTGAAGCGACGTACAACCCAACGCTGGGAGCAGTCTGGGCGCTCATGCCTGTACCGTACGTTCTGACCTTCTTCATAGGTGAGGATGTGACCCAGGCTCACAAAACCAACTCAGGAAAATGCATTTATTGTCAGCAGCGCAGCTTGTTTCCCCCAACACACACACCCAACACTAATCTGACTCCAAACACCAATAAACATGTCCCTCAMAGTAAAAATAGCTCCATGAGTAATTAGATTGTAACTGGATTCAACAGGTGCAGAGAGATGAGTTTAACCCCGAAGCTCGGATTGTAACCTTTGAATGAGTCAAACTAACAAACTCTGTGGGGCGTCTGGGAACACTTCCAGCAGCTCAGTCCACACGGTCACAGAGGAAACCCCAGTTTTCTGTTCAGAACGTGTAAAGTTCCCTCTTTTAGCGGATCACCGGGCTTATTTTGTGAACTGTTCAGTTTTCTCTCTGCAGGAGGCTTCTTCTTYGTGAAGCCGATGCGAGAAAACAACTACATGACAATGATGGACCCGTTCCAAAAGAAGTACGGGAACGTCYTGAGCAGCGCTCTGATCTTCCCTGCTCTGGTGGCTGATGTTCTGTGGGTGGCACGCACACTGGTCAGCCTGGGTGGGTAAAACAAGTGCTCCTTTATCTAACACTTGAAAAAATGAGGTGCCATTTGTAAAGTTACACAGTCAAAAAGAATTACCAGCAATGTTTTGCTTTATTTAACCTTTCATAAGGTAAAAATAAAATTGTTTTTAGTAATATTTCCACCAGGTTATTC
>NW_013952596.1:357221-364555 GCF_001266775.1 Austrofundulus limnaeus
ACATTTATAAATGTATGAACAACATGGTGAAAACATGTCTGAAAAATAACCCTTTGTTTTTTATTTTTATTTGTTTCTTATGAAAGGCTAAATAAAACATTGCTGGTAAATTTAGACTACAAACAGCTCCTCATAGTCAAAATATATTTTGGAATAAATCAGTTTAAAGGGGGGACCCTTTAATGCCCTGGCCGTCTAACCTGCTGTCGTTTTTGGTACATGTGTGCATCTCTCACACACCCAAAGAAACATTTGACACTCAAGATAAAATGTGCTGACTATGCAAAGTATTGCTGGAAGACCGTTTGTGTTTTACGAGCTGCAGGATGAACACACACACACACACACACACACACACACACACACACACACGCACACAACATGGGGGTGTGTTGGGTCATCCCTGGTGCTGCACAGAATCTCTTCCCACTTTTCCTCTTCCTAAATTTAGCACAGAGCAGGACCAGCTCAGCACAGCACAGACCAGAGAGGAGATATAGTATTATAAACAGACCCCCCCACCCACACACACACACACACACCACCTCACCTAGAGGAATCATTTACAGTGCTGTGATGATGCTACGTCATGTTCTCTCATTTGAGACGCTGCAGAGCAAACCTAACCTGTCAGATCTGAATGTCCGTCCACTCAGATGTGGGTCGAGTTCAGGAAACGTCTTTCCTGGAAGCGTCTCAGTTACAACACACTTCACGTCGTGTAGTGAGGCTGCGAAAATAAAGTTGTAGATGGGACTCGAACACAGAAGACTGGACAAACTTTTATGGCAGATTTCTTTGAAAGAGTTGTWAAACTTGTGCTCGTACTGTATGTAAAGATGTGTTTCTGTCATGTAAAAAAACTAAAACATATAATAAAATAAAAAAACGACTGAGTGCATGTTTATAACRATTTATCAGAGAATAAAATGAAGCTTCAGAAACAAACGTGAGCTCAGTCCTGTCGGCTGTTCTCCCAGGCGGAACGATGAAGGTCATCCTGGACCTGCCCTACGTCTACTCCATCATCATCTCCTCAGCGGTGGCTATAGTCTACACCCTGCTGGGGGGGCTCTACTCTGTTGCGTACACAGACGTCATCCAGTTGATCCTCATCTTTGTCAGCCTGGTGAGAAAAACAGCTTCAAAACAAGCTGAAAACTCTCCTTCTGGACTCAGAATCAGATTAATGAGTTTGAGTTGGTGTGTGTGATTGCAGTGGGTCTGTGTTCCCTTCCTGATGACCAACCCTCACTCTGTGGACATTTCTCTGACAGCCTACAACCAGACTTTCCAGGCTCCCTGGGTGGGCACCGTGGAGCTGGACGAGGCCGGGAAGTGGTTTGATGACTTCATGCTGCTGGTGAGCAGAGTCACACAGGTCTCTTTATACTGTGGTTAGATGAACAGTAACACAATAGCAGATGATTTTGTTGYTTGGTGTTGTTGTCCTCATGTCTGTGTGTGTCTGTGCCAGGCTCTGGGAGGTTTGGCCTACCAGGCTTTCTACCAGAGAATCCTGTCCTCCTCATCCTACACCCAGGCTCAGGTGACGTGCTTCGCCTCCTCAGCCTTCTGCCTGGTTCTGGGTATCCCGTCTGTTCTGGTCGGAGCTGTGGCTGCATCTACAGGTGCACCTGCTGAACTCCCACCTGTCGTAAACAAGTCTTGTTCTTTGGTTTTATGTCTTTCACTTCCATGACTCCAAATATACATTTGATTCTTCCCAGACTGGAACTCCACTGCGTATGGATTGCCCACCCCATACGAGCGCAGCGATGCAGGATCCATCCTCCCCCTCTCCCTGYTGTACCTCACCCCCACTTTCGTCTCGGTCATCGGGATCGGAGCTGTAGCCGCGGCTGTCATGTCCTCTATGGACTCGGCCCTGCTGTCCTCGGCCTCGTTGTTCTCCGCAAACATTTACAAAAACATCATCAGGAAGCAAGTGAGACTTTTCCGTCAGCTGGAAATGTTAGCTTTGTGGCTAGCAGCATCTGCAAAGAATTAGAGATTTAAAGTTCCTGTGACATGAGTTTTTGTGATAAATATGAATGCATTTTTGGAAAGATRACATTGGTGACATATTGCAAAAATAAGTTCACGCTGCTGAGATGAACAGTTGTTGAAATATTTGCRTGTGAAGAAACAGGAAGTGATGTCAAAAAGGAATATCTGCACATAATTACAGCATTATTAAAATGGGCTGCAGACTGTAGAGAAGAATCTGATGTTGCTTTAGATTATTGTGAGTCACTATCAGTGAGATGAACAAGTCAAAATAATATTGTTTTAATAAACAAAGGCCAGGAAGTTTATTTTCCTTTTTCCCCTTTGATGTCACTTCCTGTTTCACTTTCCTGAGCCAAATTCACAAMAAAATGTGCCAATTATATGTAAAAATGGGTAAAATCATGTGTATTATGCCAAGTTTTTTGATTATAAAGGTGTTTTCTGTCATGTTTTGGGGGTTTTAAGTTCTGAAGTTGCAAACTGGACAGATAAGTYGTCTTTCTGCTCCTTCAGGCTTCAGACTCTGAGATGCAGTGGGTGATCCGGATCTCGGTGGTGGTGGTGGGCCTGGCTGGGACGGGTCTCACCTTCCTGGACAGCAGCGTCCTGGTYTTCTGGATCGTTGGCGTCGACATGTCCTACACAATCATGTTTTCGCAGCTGGTCTGCATTCTCTTTTTTAAGATCTCTAACGGTTACGGAGCCACAGTGGGCTACGTCCTGGGCTTTGTCCTCAGAGTCCTGAGCGGAGAGCCGCTCCTCGGCCTCCCGCCCGTCATCAGGTTCCCCGGCTGCCGCCTGAACAAGGAAGGCAAGCTAACCCAGTACTTCCCTTTCCGCACCTTCATCATGGTCACCTCCCTYGTGTCCATCGTCCTGTTCTCATGGTTGGCCTCGGTCGTCTTCAGCAGAGGCCTCCTGCCCGACCAGTGGGACGTGTTTCACATCAAACACAAACAAAGTGACGAAGCCACGAACGTAAACCTGAACCAGAACGAGGACGACGTCACGGCCAAACAGCCTCTGAAAACCAGCCGCTGCTAAACTTTGGTTCAAAACATGAAACCTGCAGAAAATCTGCTTTTATATTAAATAAACACATTTACATTTTGATTCACATAACAAAGACTTTACTTTTATACTAAWATCTGCAAAATGTGTTTTTACAAACCAAATGAGGAAATTTACTGACTTCACATCYTTAAATTTTCACATCAAAACCAAGATGTTTTTTTATTTGATATTTTGTCCTGTTTTGTTCTTTTTTATCTGAGTGGTGAGATGCACACTTCACAAATTAAAGTATCGACTAAAAATATCAGTTTCCTTTAACCACAATGTTTCAAACCTTGTAGGAACAAACTGATAACATAAAGAAGCGGCACAGACACTATTTAAGGACTTCTGTTTTTTCCCCTTTTTAAAGTTGCTTTCTTTAATATGATCTGTTTTGTTGGTAAAACATTGGGAGACCTAAATGTTGACTCATTCCCTTCAGTTGTTTTGTTTGATAAAGTTTTTCTGCAGCTGTTTTCCTCGCCTCCTCCGGGAGAGGAACATTCTTTTTTTTTTATTAGAATTGTATTATTTTTGTACTGATAATTTTGATAATTACTTTGTGTGCAAAACAAAGGGAACATGATTTTCTGCAGCTGAGAATGTTAAAATTTAACTTTTTTGAAAAAGTCATTTTCAAACAGATTTAAATATTTTTGAGCTGACAGTTGTGAGCTACAGCTTTACTCTCGCAGTTTGACAGGAAACTGGTGTCTCTGCTGTCAAATAGCTCCTTAAATGCCTCATGAAATGGTATTATTATTGATTTAAGAGCAGAAAACTTTTTATTTTCCTCACTTTGATCCATACTGAGTGAATGTCAACAAGCTGTATTTCTACCTCTGTCTTGTACATTTACACTTCAGTCGACTCCACGAGTTGACCTTTAAAATAAAAATTAAATTGCCCTGAGTCTTTGCAAAACGTTTTTATAAATGTAGAAACTCGCCTCCAGTTTATTTTGTTTTTGAATGTGCAGAAAAAAACAGTTATTGAGACAAGAATCACAACATGACAGAAACTTCTTAACAAATGATTCAATTGTCGTTTCAGATTTCAGTTTTTCATCATGAGTTCGATCAGATCCACTGAGCTGGATGTGTTTGTGTCGACTTTCTTCAATTCAGTTCAGTTCATTTATATGGCRCCAAATCACAACAATTGTTGTCTCAGGGCACTGTATACAAAACAATAAATCTAAAGAAGACAGGAGATTGTGTTGAATCTTCACTTCATCACAGTCTCCCGTCCTGAGCAAACATTGGAAAGGAAAAAAACTCCCTATTAACAGAAAGAAACCTCCAGCAGAACCAGGTTCAGGACAGGCGGTCATCTGCCTCGACCCGCTGGGTTTGAGGGGACAGGAAAGAGACACAGAGAGACACAGGACYGGTCCAGGTGTATTTTCCTCTGGATTATCAAAAAAGGAAAGTCTTCAGTCTAATCTTAAAAGTAGACAGAGTGTCAGCCTCATGGACAGAAACTGGAAGTCGGTTCCACAAGAGAGGAGCTTGATAACTGAAAGCTCTGCCTCCCATTCTACTTTTAGAAACTCCAGGAACCACAAGTAAACCTGCAGTCTGACAGTGAAGTGCTCTGTTAGGAAAGTATGGAACAATAAGATGTTTAMTATATGATGGAGCTTGGTTGTTAAGAGCTTTGTATGTTAGGAGTAATATTTTAAATTCTATTCTGAATTTGACAGGGAGCCAGTGGAGAGAAGCTAAAACTGGAGAAATATGATCTCTCCTTCCAACTCTCATTAAAACTCTAGCAGCAGCATTTTGGATCAACTGAAGACTTCTTAAAGAGGTTTTTGGACCCAGATAATAAAGAATTACAGTAATCCAGTCTAGACGTGATAAATGCATGAATCAGTTTTTCTGCATCATTTTTGGACAAAATGTTTCTAATTTTAATGATATTACACAGGTGGAARAAGGCGGTCCTGGTAACATTTTTAGCGTGGGGATTAAAAGACATATCCTGATCAAAAATAACACCAAGGTTCTTTACGTAAGAACTGGAGACCAGATTAATGCCATCCAGAGGAAGTGAAAGTTGATCCCTAAGATGTTCAGGTCCAAGAACCATAACCTCTGTCTTATCTAAGTTTAGATGAAACCTGATTAGATTCATCAGGTTTTGTGGGTAAATATAACTGAGTATCATCAGCAAAWCAATGTAAATGTATCCCATGCTGTTTAATAACTTTACTTAATGGAAGCATAAATAAAGAGGTTTGGTCCAAGCACTGAACCCTGAGGAACTCAATGACTAATTCTGGTTTGATAACATTAACAAACTGGAATCTGTCAATTAAATATGATTTAAACCATTAAACCACCAAACTTTCTTCTGAATAAATATAAATCTCCATCAGGATAAAGGCTGAAAACCAAACACCTGCTGACTGCATGACTCAGAGACAAAGCAACACTAACACACAGGAGGTTTTTCCCAAACCAGAAGTTGTCCACAGTTTAAACAAAAACTGAGCAACCTGTTAGCACTCACAGCATGTGATGAAATGACTCTCAGCTACTACCACAGCTAATTTACTCTGCRCCCACCTTTTATGGCAGCAGGCAATAATAACTATTAATACAGACGACTTAGATGGAAACATTACAGCAGGACAAAGTTTCATCTCATCTGTTCTGGTCCAGCAGCTCGCCTCGTGAACAACACTTGAGCTTTGCACTATAATATGTTGCGTGGGTTCAAATACACCAGTTGGATGATTTTACAGAGGAGAGTCCCAGATGATCTGAGACACATCTGGTTTCTCCCACAGCTTGAAACAAATACAACAAATCCACAGAAATGTTGGTGTTTTCTTTGAATAACTCACCATCGGAGTTGGTTTTGTTGAAATGAAATCTGTTTAATCAGGTCAGTGTAGCAGAGCAGAAGGTCCAGGGTTTTCTTTCCTTCCAGTTTTATTTATAACCAGTGGATTCAACGAGCAGCTCCTCTAATGAGGCTCAGGTTTTAAAGGACAAGGATTGTTCCCAGCAGACAGTTTCCTGGAAAAATAAATAAACACAACACAGTCAGGTGTTTCAAACTGGGATCCTAAGAAGCTGAACAAAGTTTCTGTTTCAGCGGAGTGTYAAAGGAACGAAAAGCCAGGTGGAAATTTCCTAAACTGTCAGTTTCTTTCTGAATAATTCCTGTTTRAATTGAGTTATAACCACTGTTTTATTATTTACTCAAATCCTTGGTTGGCAGATTTGTTCATTTGAATTTAATTTATTTCTGGCCCTGACCYGATGCCATTCCTGTATTTCTGTCTGCTGGTTGTTAGCACTGGTCTGAAATGTGACACTCGTTGGTCATGCAAAAACTGCAGCCAACACAAACAAGTTCACTTCTCGTCATCACTTTCAGGAGAAACTCCTTAACGAGCCTTAAACAAACTTTCATTTTTTTACCGCTGATGAGGAAAATATCTAGTGTCAAAACTGACAATCAGAGACATGACTTTTATGAGTTTGTATAATAAAATACAACACATTCTGTAAAATAAAGTGTTGTGTTACACCTCTTTGTGTGTAAGGCCCACTTCCACCAGTTTCATTAAAAATAAACATTTCTAAATTATAATTATGAAGTACGCTTTTGAAACAATGATATGGTAGGTCATATTTCAAGAGAGGATTTCATAATTAGGACTTTGTGTCTGCATATCATTACTTACTTTCTCTAAATTATGACTTAGCAGAGCTAAACTCWGTTTCTGCAGACATGACTTGACATTTCTCCAAAAAGCTTCTTGTTTGTTTTCTCAGGTATTTGTTGGTTCTTTTGTCTGACGGACAAGAAAAATTGCAAAATCTGTGAAGCTGGAGTTTATGAAGAATGGAGGAGTCATAGCTGGTGCATTTGGCATCAGATTCTAAAATTCAGCAGAACATTATTGATGATGTACTGAAGAGAGTCAGGGCCACAGAACAAAAGAAATATGTTTCCCTGAGTTCTGACTTTCTTTTCTCAGGATTTTGACTTTTTTCCCCTCAGATTTATGATTCACACCACGCACTGCGCGTAGGGCACCAAGAAATCAGGTTCATGAAAAAAATCCTCATGACAACATATTTAAAGCATGTTTAGACAACCTGTAAGCAGCACAAAACTAATATATTTGTTCAAGAAAAAAGTTGAATCTAAGCTGTGTAAAGAGGCCTCCGCCAGTCTCCTGGTGCCCACCCCAAACTCTCAAAGTGGCGCACACACACACACACACACACACACACACACAC
>NW_013952596.1:364805-368081 GCF_001266775.1 Austrofundulus limnaeus
TGTGTGTGCGTGTGTATGTATATATATATATATAAAACCATCCCCACCCATATATCCATCCTTCCTAAAATTTTTATTCTTTTTCATAATTCTGAGATCTGGTTGAGGCATGTTCCTAAATTACACAGAAAACATCAGAACTCATGGCCGGTTAGCTCAGTTGGTTAGAGCGTGGTGCTAATAACGCCAAGGTCGCGGGTTCGATCCCCGTACGGGCCAATTAAGTTTTTTTTTCTTTTGATGGATTTTGATTCATTATATGCAGTGAATTTTATTTACAGATGTCCCAATATATGTATAAAGATGCTAAATAAATTAACAATAACACTCAAAGCACAGACGTTGCTTTATCAATATTAAATCAAAACTATTTGTTGAAAACAGCCACAACATCGCTACAGCCCGTCATATTCTATGACTACAAAATAACAACTCCTCCACGCGGTGCATCAACTGGTTCCATGGTGTAATGGTTAGCACTCTGGACTCTGAATCCAGCGATCCGAGTTCAAATCTCGGTGGAACCTGAGTTTTCTTTATTTTATTTGTTATTCGCTTCAACAAACAGCTTTGATGTAAGTTTCAACATATACCTTCATTTTTGCAACAGCTTTCCTTTCAYCCAAACATGAGCTGCTCGTCCTCGTCATTAACCTTATACATAACCTGTATTCAGTCAGTTAAAAGCACAATTATCAGTCTTAATTTCAACACAAAATTGAGGAGATCTAAAAATATATTTATTTGGTTGATGTTGTGTTTATATTTTATTAAAATTATATGTTTTTAACAGATTTCTCTTCCTTGATGTCTTCAGATATTCAATGGGTTATTTTTTCTGCCGTTTCTTGGATGTTGCTGCCCCCTTCTGGTCAGAGTTGGATCCTGATTTTCTAAACAAATAAAAATAGAAGTTAGAAATAGGGATTATTCTTTTAAAACCAGTGTAATAAATGATGTGCTTACTTTGCTTTTGCTTTTTTTGTTGTCTCGGGATAAAGTATGACCACCTCCTCTTCTTCACTGTCAGATATCTCAACTACAGCTGCTGTAAGACGAAACAATTTCCCTATTTATACGTTCTCAAAGCAGTTTTTTTGTCTACAAATTTTACATTATACAAAAAAAAAACCTTTTGGTGTCTTGTCTTTTGCTTGCTGTTCTTCCTCCATCTTTACCACTTCTTCCTCTCCATTGCTTTCTTCCTCCTGCTCCTCATCCTCCTCCAGCCCCCAGGTGCTCAGCTGACCCTGTCCTATCTGTCCCACACCTGGTACTGGTACCACAGGTGACGGCACCCTGGTGTGTGTGTGTGGTTAAGGCAGCTAACTGGTTAAAAAAAACAAACAAAAAAAAAAAAACAATAAACGGTCTGTGTCATCCCTAACGCTCAGTTCAGGATACGTTGGAGGCGGGGCTTCTGCGTTCTGAAGGATGTCGCTGGCTCTTTCGCTCACGTCTGTCATCTCCACCTCAGTCTGGTCCGTTTTCAGAGCGGTGATTCGTTCCTGAGGCATGGACTCTGCAAAACCACACTTGCTGCCTGCCTTCCTGTGAAGTTTAAAAACACAGGACAATGGTTTAATTTAGACAGATAAAAGTTAAAATAATCAGAATATGAGTGCGACAGTGCAGGTGCCAAAGAGGTTCTATAGAACAGCTGGAGAGGCAAAAACAAGGTGACCGTGTGATCAGCAGGTGAAGCTAACGGCTAACACTAAACGGTCAAGAGTCAGGATTTCCCATCACTGTACATGTTGACAACAGAGCAGAAAAAAAGGACTGACGATGTAGAAATCATAAAAACNTGTCGTTCATCAGGGCTTTGTTGATGAGCTCTGTGATTTCAGACACCTTCACGCTGGCTATTTTACTGCATCTCATAACCTTCAACAAGACAGGAAAAAATATTGTGAATTTAGAATATTACCTTTTATTCCTGAGAACTTCATTAAAATTGTATTTTTTATTTAGTTTTTCACCTGTTCTTTGAGCAGCATGATGCCCCCGCTGGACTGGATGGAGCAGATCTCTCTGTGTTTGTTCATGGCGATCATCAGTAAGCCGTCCATCACTTGCTCCTCCCGCTCGCACGGGTCCACCAGCAGGAAGGTTCTGCAAGAGACGATTGCGTGACTAACTGTCATCCAATCAKCGAGGAGGAATAATTATGATCAATTTGTCTTTGTTTGTTTGTCTGTTAGCAAAATATCTCATGACCCTGAAGAGTTTAATTGAAGTCTTCGATCATAATCAACGGCTGCCACGGATAATCCATCGTAGCAGCTAAAACTGCTGGAGCTCTGAGCTAAACTTGGGTGTGACAGTAGCTGAGAGTCATCCCAAACAGACACTCTGAGCTCTGACAGATCTTTACTCAAACCTGTGAGGTCAGGTTCAGGTGTGGACGCTCACCCCTGCTGGAAGAAGGCGAAGCTGATGCTGATGGGCATGTGGTAGATACTCAGAGGAATGGGATCTCTCTCCTCTGCACTGAACTGAGGAGATTAAAAAAAAAAAGTGGTGTGAAAGAAGGCGGGGCTTAAAACAGCTCCTCCGTGGGGTCGCAGCTGCTCACTCACCACCGTCACCTCCTCCCCCTGGACCCCCACGTCAGGTCGCCTGAAGTGGCTCAGAGCGGCGATGGCGGCGATGCTGGCAGCATCCATCAGGTTCCCGTCGTTGTTCAGCGTGTGAACGTCCACTCTGATCTTCCACACCTGATCGCACCATCATCATCATCATCATCATCAGATTAAACATTATTTGCTAAATAAAAAGGATTTTATTTAAACTTCATAAACTGCAGCTGTCTGCGTCACCTTCTCTCCGGACACCACACACAGGGACTCGGTGTCGATGCACCTGGAGTTCCTCAGACATCTCTCCAGCTGTCGGTTCAGCTTCACCGACAGCTCCGACGGTCTGCAGGGAGACAAAGTCCCACGCATGATTTTCCTGCTCTGACAGGTGAGCCGAACATTAAAACGGGACGAAACCCCGCCCAGCCGAAGCACCCGGGCTCACCTGCCCTGCTCGAACGCCGGCGAGGCCATCGGTGACAGCTCAATGTTGAAGATCATGATCCCCTCGTTCGGACGGTTCTCTTTAGGCACCACCAGCTCGCAGGACACGTGGGCCACGACCCTGAGAGGTGCAAAAACAAAACTGCGTCATCTGGACGGGTTCCATTAAAGTAAATCATTTAACCTCTTCAGACTCAAGGAGTTTTCTTCATATTTTTGCTCAAAATCCCATGCTGAAATGTAACTGAGT
>NW_013952596.1:370206-373426 GCF_001266775.1 Austrofundulus limnaeus
GTTCTGACTGGTCACTGAGTGTGTATATACTTTATGTCTGTGTGTATATACTGTACTGACAATATTAACGAATGTAGTCATGTATGTATATCTTTTTATATGTATGGGTATGTGTATATATTTATATATGCCCTCCATGTATTTATCCATTTATTTTTCAGGTGAGCGGACAGATGTTGGGTGTGTGGTCCTGTGTTTTGTTGGTGTATATTTGATATACTTCTAATTGCTATTTCAATCTTTCTAATTACTTATTTCTCTGTTTTTCCCTCTTTCTCTATTTTCTCTTTACTTAAAAAAAATCAATAATGATGAAGAAATTAAGAAACTAATATTAAGTTCTTTTTTCTACTGAAGTGATTAAAAAAATAGAAATCACTTTGATACTTGAGTAAACCAGTTTATTATATAATCTAACCTTCATCGAGCAGATTTTCAGATTATGAATCAGGGATTCCTTGTCAGATGAACTAATTATYTTTTAGTGAACAAGTTTATTAATATTGCCTGTCGAGGAGGAACATTAAAGGAGAACAATAATGTTTTTGCTCTTATCCATGCCTGTGTTTTAGCAAAACATGTGGAACCACTGGACCAGTTTCTTCTGGAGGTGTCATTATAATCCTTCTATTCATGAGGTATTTTGCTAACAGACAGACAAAGTTAGTGCTCAGATTAATGACTTATTTAAGCTCAATATCTGTAAAACTGGTTAAATTTTAGCTGTGTGTTTGTATTTGGTAAGGTGGATTATCTGTAAATGTTAATGAGTTGTAGATATATATACACTGATTACCTGAGAGTTTCATTAAAACTCAGCCAGTGGTTCATGAGATATTCYACAAAGATACAGGCAAAAACTGTTTTATATGAACACAGTTGCGGTACCTGAGTCGTCTGCTAGAGAGATGGTGGTAAACGTCCCGTCATCCTCGCCTCCTGGGRCCTCCAGGGCCCGAGCCTCTCTGRCGTCCTCCAGCTTGATTTATTTTTTCATCTCAGTCACCGATTAGAGTGTAAAACTTTGTTTCAACGTCTTCTTTTTCCCTTTCGTTCCTACACACCTGCTGCTGCAACCATTGTTGCAGTTACCTGTCCGACCTGACTGGCAGCCTCGGGTTACATGGCAGTCATGGGGCTGGTTCTCCATGGCAACACTTGAAAATAAAACCTACAACAATGGGACCAATACCACGGGTCAAAGATCAAACTCCAGCGAGCCGTAAAGGCGATATGCAGACGTGGACTGGRACACTTTGTGGCGTTGTGCTGGAGGGAGGATTGTAAGCAGGCTGCAGCTGCACGGTGGGAAGGATCTGTGTTTCAGAGGTGCTTGTTTTAAAGAACTTGCTCCAGCTGAAGGCTCTGAGAGTTAAAGGTGTCTGGATRTGATCTGTGGGAGCAGGCTGCTCTCTGCTGGTGGAGGGTGGATGCTGCACATGTTTCAGCTGAGGTGGAGCTGTTGATTTAACAGAGACAAGGTCCAACCAGGGCTTTCTTTTCTATGTTCTTGGAAGTTCTCTGGTTTCCTCCCACAGTCCTAAAACATGCTTTTTATTTTTACTTAAATTAAGTGTAGAAATCTCTGTTTTCTTTTGCCTTCTGAAATGRTAATGGTTTTGCCCTTTGTTTGTGTGCCCGTTTCCAAAATCTCTCATGAACCACGTGATGGATTTTAGTCTTTTTTATGTTCAGTCACACAGAAATTTAGCAGCTAATCGTCACGCTCAAACCAAAGTTACAGTAAAGTCTTCATGTTGGTGTTTCTAGCAGCTGAGAAACAGCAAATAAAAAAGGAGAGAACTAATGGGCGCGCCAACACCCAGAGTGACAACTGACAACTTTTAGGTTCTTTCTTTTTACATTATGTAAAAAACAATAAGGTATTTGTGTATGTGTTGGTAAATCCAGCACACCCGGCTCCTTATTATGGACTTTAGACCTCAGATTCCCGCAAAGTCTCGTTTATCATAAAAGAACCACTGAGATGAAAATAAATAAATAATGTCCTTTAATTCTGATTTTATCTTTTGAAGAAAATTCAGTTTTTTTTTCATACTGAAGTCTGAGAGTCTTTGATTTAAGCTTCTCACTGGTGTAAAAGTTTCTTTAAATAAACTAAAGAATCATCCAGTGTTTATTTTGCTAAACAGACTCAGAAGAAAAGCACGGGAACTTTTTTATTTTCTGAGCAGATTTTTAGAGAATTTGACCAACTTTTATCTGTCTGGATACTCAGACACATCCAGGCTGATGAAAAAGCTGACTGGACAGGACTGAACCTCCAGTCTTGTTGTCTGTTTGGATTTTCTTTTACTTGTTTAGTTTTACAGTTCAGGATGTTCTGCTTTGTTTCTTTTGTAAAAATGAGTCTTGTCTGTGTTTAAAGCCTCGTCAACATAAAAAACCCGAACACACAAACAGCAGCTTGTTTCTGGTTTAATCTGGCAACAAGCGAATCCAAAGTGTGTCCGACCTTTTGATTTGGCCCTCGAGTGTCTCTTTTTGCATTTCGACTCGACTGTCTGGTTGAAAACGCTGCCAGTGTGTTTCTTTTCCTCGCGTGTGTTTATCTGATTACCACGACGCTGCGTTTTCCAAGAAGTGGAGGGAGATCTGTGGAAGAGACGAGGAGAGGACAGTGTTCGTTCTCGTCCCTGTCCTCTCCCCTGCGATAGTCCCCGGACCAGATGCCCACTTTGGCATCGTCRCTCTGCCAACCTTACGTTAAACACACACACATGTGCAGACACTAACACACACTGAGAGCAGAGGAGGCTGTAAAAGAGCACTCATCCATCTGTCCGTCTCCGGTGCCGAGCACATCAGTGTGTTTGTGTCTCCATGATGCTTCGRAGTCTGTTTGTCAATGAGTCTCTGCTGTGGAAAAGCACAAACAAAAAGCTTCTGGTTGTCTACACCTCAGTTACTTTAAAATACATCATTTTCTCTTCAACCCTCCAGCTATTCATAAATATATGACTTAATTAGTGGTTTTGTTTGAAAAATTAAATTCTGGGGGAGAAATGCTGCTTCTTCAGCCGAGGTGGATCGAGCTCCTGATCAGGATCTCTCCTTAAAGACTTAGTTCAGTCCTGCAGGAATAAATCCTCTCTGGACTGGAAACACCTGAAGAGTCTCACTGGATGGATGGATGGATGGATGGATGGATGGATGGATGGATGGATGGATGGATGGATGGATGGATGGATGGATGGAT
>NW_013952596.1:373729-379421 GCF_001266775.1 Austrofundulus limnaeus
TCTATCTATCTATCTATCTATCTATCTATCTATCTATCTATCTATCTATCTATCTATCTATCTATCTATCTATGAGAAGTCCAGTTCATGGTTTGCAGGCAGCCTCCCCCCTCCTCTCTCTGACTCCTTCCTGTCTTCCTGCCTCCTGTCTCCCACTCACATTTGACTCTGCAGGAAGAGTAGAAACACACAAACACGCTGTRAGCTGCTGGTTCTGTTCCCAACAAACCACAGGTCAGCGCAGAGCTGTGGCTCCATCAGCAGCCGGCTGTTCCACCGTCTTTAAATCAGTCAACTCCAACAGCTGACAGCTTCCTCCTCTCGACCTGCTGACCATGATTTCTGAACCTCAACATCATCTCCTTTAAACTTAATGAGTTGTAGACGTGCATTTCTGATAGTTCATGACATATTTTGCTAACAGACAACAACACTCATACAGACGGTGACAGAGATTATAGTCTGGCTCTTGGAAGCAAAATAGAAAGAGATTAAAAGCAGCTGAAAACTTTTGCACAAACCTACAGTATGTTTATRTTTGGCTGCAGTAAGTCAGTAAAGGATCCACTCAGCAATTATAACTTACATCTAATTTAAAAACCTGCAGGATATAAATGAGAAATATGACTTATATGAGCCAATAAAGACCTGCGGCCAAGATACTGGAAAACTACATTTCCCATAATGCAACAGAACCATGCCCTTTTTTCAGCWGTTTGTCTTTTAGTCACCAGTCACTCTCATTAATTTAAAACTGGGCATTTTAAAACTACAAAGATTATATATATAATAACCCACGGTGCATTGAGGGGACCCCTCTGAGCCGGAGGGGCTCCGGGGACCAAATCCACCTGCTGATATCTGCACGTTGTCTCCTGCAGCCACTGAAAKGATTCAGACCTAAAATGTACTTTTATGCAACTATAGCATCCTGCTGGGTAAACAGACGAGCGCTCAGTCAGGAAATAAAGGCAAATGCTCTGTTTCAGTCTTTGTCCTCAGAGACACAGACGTCTCCCCGTCTTCACCGGAATGAGACTCCCACAGTCAAATCAGAATACATCCAGATGTGCCGCTGAGCAGAAGTGAGAATCTGATTATAATCAAACCAACAAGAGGAAAAACATGATCGCTCTTTGCTGCTTATATGATTTATAATTTTGTTTTTATTAACTCAAATTCAGACAAGCATCTACTGTAACTGCTTGTGTTTGTTGTCTGTTAGCAAAGTATCTCAAAACACTGGGTGAAGTGAAGCAATCACCAAATGTGCATCTACAGCTGATTCATGGAGTCGACTTCATAAAACATGGCCGCCACGGCTATCTTATATCAGCTTATACAAAATATTTAGTAACACTGAGTTAAATTGGGTGTGGCAGTACCTGAGGATTGTTCTCAGCACTTTGAATGCTAACCGTTTGTGTGGCATCTTAGTTTAATAATTTGGCATGCAGTCTTGTGCAATACTCATATTTTAAAAGTATTGCTTTAATTTCTATTAAGTCAAACCTGGGATATGATGTAAGAGACGCCGTGCAGTGTTTTCAGACTCTGTGTCTGAGCTCAGAATTATGTCACGCGGATGACTCTCAGCGACCACCACACATTTTAGCTCAACGTCTGTAAAACTGACCTAGCTACAGCCGTCGTGTTTATTAAAGTGCCCGTGACAAGCCTATCCTTCAAATACAAAAAAGTCAAAGAAAAYATCTTCATACTTTAGAAAATTGGCATAGTACAGATTATTTTATCCATTTTGTCACATCACTGGCCTATTTTCTTTTGAATTTGGCTCGGCCAAAGTGAAACAGGAAATGACATCAAAGGGGAACTCAATAAAATAAACTCTCTGTTTTTTGTTTATTAAAACAAAATTATTTAAACTTTATCTCTTCTTTGTCTCTCTTTGATAGTGACTAAAAAATAATCTAAAGAAACGTCTGATTCTTCTCTACAGTCTGTGTTGTAACACCGCTTTGTTCACATTCAGACATTCCCCTTTGACATCACTTCCTGTTTCTTCCACTGCAAATATCTCAACAACYGTTCWTCTCAGTAGCATGAAATTTGTTTTGCAGCATGTTATCAGTGTTATCTTTCCATAAATGCACTCATGTTTTTTACAAATATTTGATGTCACAGGCATTTTAAAGCTTCTTGAAACTGAGCTGACTCCGAAAGTTGACAAGTTGTCGACGAACATCTGATTCTTTCTTTGTAGAAGTTTCATTAAATTCTCGCCTGAGATATTTTACTAACAGTACAGACAAACAGCACTCGTCAAAACTCAGTGTTCACGTCACCACTGTATTAAACTGTTCAGCAGACTGTTGTGCTGAAACAAAAACTAAACTAAAAAATAAATAAATCTTGTGAAAGCTGTTTGAGMCCTAAAAATCTTTAAAATCATCCAAGTAGTTAAAGCAGTTAAAATATTTCCTTTTTTAGCTGCAAAACATCATAATAAATGTTTACTTGWTGCTTTTTATATTTCCTGTCTTTTTTTTTCTTGTGTAATGATGACACGGCATAAAAGTGTGAAATGACAGTGATTAAAGGCTTCTGAGTGACTGATGAGTGAGTCAGTGTGTGGTTGGATTATTGACATCAGTCCTGCTGACCCGTGTGGACTCGTCCTGGTGCCGTCACCGAGTCAAAAACACACATTATCATCCAGATTTAGAAATCCCAGCATCAGCAGGTGAACATTTAAATTCATAAGCATCAAATGTTTGTCGATTGGTTGTTTTTGGTAAATAAAGTTATTTAGGCTTTGTTTACATGTGAAAGATCTATGTTGATTCTGAAAATCGWTACATGTTTGGAGCTATATGCAACAGGTAAGATGTTTATTGTTCCACAAAATCCATATTCCACAAAAAGAAAGACAGGAAGCAGAATGGRTGGTGGCAGAGATAAATAATAAATTTTAAATTTAACAACTAAAACTTAACTCAGTTTCAGCTCTTCTGTAATTGTGAATTTTTAGATGGTTTGTGACACACATTTGTTTTCATGTGTAATTTATACAGGAGTCCAGCAGTTGTGTGTTTGGTAAATAACTCACTGCGGCTCCTTTTTTGCTTTTTTACTGATTAAAAACATTAAATATTTGCAACCATGACAGAAATTGAGTGTTTGGAGTCGTGAGCATTTTGTGTTTTTGTGCATCAAACAGGGTTTTCACATCATGACTAACACAGGAGGTGTGTGTGTTTGTGTGTGTGTGTAAATTACCATATTTTGAAAGGAAAGATGTTCCTTAATGACAGAGGGCATGTGCATCTCATTACAGCATCATTAGCAATATTACCCAGCATCCTTTGTGCACACACATGTGATGTTGCAGCACAAGTGTGTTTTTATTGTTCAGAAGAGTTCATTTGTTGCTTTTTTTGTTTTTTAACACTTTGTTCTCTGTGCATATCAACATGAATAATATTGTTATTATTTAAAAACACATGCCTTTCAACCCTGTGAGCTTAACTTTATGATAAAATAAAATAAAAAGTCAGTGAGAACATCTTTGTTTTTCAGTCTGGTAAACAGCTCTTGTGTTGTCTTCCTGCAGGGAAACAGCTGACTCTGCAGAAAACAAGGTGCTCCTCCTCTCCGGCCACCTCGTCGTGGTGAGTTTGGTCACCGCCTCTTCTTTCCCAACAGGAGGCTTTACAGAGTAAACAACCAGGTGCTCCGTGTGTGTGTGTGTGTGTGTGCGTGTGTGTGTGTGTGTGTGTGTGTGTGTGTGTGTGTGGCTATAAATAGGATACCTGTATGAAAAGCTGCCGTTAAAGCAACACCTGAGTTTAATGGCAGGTCATGAACGCACCGCAGGGTGAGAGCACAGGCTTTAACAGCGTCTGGTCAAAATAAAAGTGGAAGCAGAAAGATAATACACTCTCACAGGAAAATAATGCGTTGGGTGTGTTATTATTCTGTTTCAGTGTTTTACTCATCTCACTGAGCTGCRACTGTTGGARGATATAAATTGTGGGAAAATTTGTTAATTTTGCATTTCAGTCTCACTGGATTCTGGGTGTTTGTGACCAGAGAGCCACAGAGCTGCATTTAGAATTTGCATCACGACCTGCAAAGCTGCATTCTTGGTCGTGCACATTATTTTCTTTTTGTTTCCAAAATAGCAGCCATGATTTATACCACTTAGATTACGGTTCAAGTCATTATTCTCTAACAGCGTGGAYGTTTCTGTCAGAGGAAAGCCTCAGGGCAGGTGTTTCAATGCATTTCTAGCTTTCTTCTCCCTGAAAATGATTAAAAGTCGAGCAAAGAGACCATTTGCCTCTGTGACGCACGTGAGGAAACCGATAACAGTTGCAAACATTGCAAGACTTTCTGGAGACTCTCACGAATTGTTGAGTAACGAGTGGCAGCTCTTCACAAAGGATGACCTGTTTACTCTCTCCACGCCCTGCACGGCCTGTTGGAACACAGGTGGTAAATAAAAAAAACCTCCTGCTGCTGCTGTTGCTCTTATTTGCTGCTTCCCTGAGCTGTTCTCTTGTTTGCTAACCGCTCAGGTACGACACTTTGGACCGTGTGGGATGTAGTGTCCTGTCTGGAGCAGGTAGTTTCTACGATGTGGTCACAGCCAAAACACGAGGCTAAATAAATAATTGACAGATTCCAGTTTGTTAATGTTAATAATGAATCTTCTGCTTACACCAGTTAGTCATGGAGTTCCTCAGGGTTCAGTGCTTGGACCAATCCTCTTTACTTTGTATATGCTTTCATTGGGTAAAGTTATGAAACAGCATGGGATAAATTTACATTGTTATGCTGATGATACTCAGTTATATTTATCCACGATACCTGATGAATCTAATCAGGTTTCATCTAAACTCAGATAAGACAGAGGTTCTGGTTCTTGGACCTGAACATCTTAGGGATCAACTTTGTAGCCTTTCAGCTCCTCTGGATGGCATTAATCTGGCCTCCAGTTCTAATGTAAAGAAACAGTGTTATTTTTGATCAGGACATGTCTTTTAACCCCCACATTAAAAATATTACCAGGATTGCCTTCTTCCACCTGCGTAATATCACTAAAATTAGAAATATTTTGTCCAAAAATGATGCAGAAAAACTGATTCATGCATTTATCAGGTCTATACAGAGCCCGCGAGGGGACACGGGAGATTATTTTTCTTTTGCGTTCCCACRCAATAGTATTGCGTTACCTCGCAATACCTTTTGCGTTCCCTCGCAAAAGTAGTTTATCACTGTTGTGCCTGCCAGTTTATTAACAAACTCACATGTTCACCATTAGCGAGTTAGCCCACTGCTTTAATTCAGCTTCAGAATGAATACATCACACAACTACGCATGGAAGAAGGCTATGTCATTTGCCGATATTTTAACACAGTGCAGCCACGCAACATCAATGTCAATATCACGAACTTGTGGCAACATGTCCTGTTTTGGTAACCGGATATTTCAAATTAAAAGTCTGATTTAATTCAGTTCATATTCAAAACAAACTTTTGCGTGGGAACGCAAAACAATAGTGCGAGGGAACGCAAAAGTATTGCGAGGGAACACAAATTTATTGCGTGGGAACGCAAAAGGAAAAAAGATTCCCCATGTCCCCTCGCAGGCTCCGTACGTCTAGACTGGATTACTGTAATTCTTTATTATCTGGACATCCAAAAACCTCTTTAAGAAGTCTTCAGTT
>NW_013952596.1:379716-384402 GCF_001266775.1 Austrofundulus limnaeus
TATAGTTAGACTTAGTTTCCTGAGTTATTCCTTATTATTATAGTTAATTAGTTCTGCTGCTATAGGCTTAGATTGCTGGAGCACAAACTGTCCACATTTCCTCACTCTGTTATTATCTTTAGCCTCTCTTCTCTACATGTTTGTTTTTATTCTATCAATAATCAGTTTTCTTTGTCTTCCATATGAAAATACATCTGGACCAGTCCTGTGTCTCTCTGTGTCTCTTTCCTGTCCTCCAACCAGCCGGTCGAGGCAGATGGCYGCCTGTCCTGAGCCTGGTTCTGGTGGAGGTTTCTTCCTGTTAAAGGGAGTTTTTCCTCTCCACCGTCACCAATGTGCTGCTCAGGATGGGAGGCTGTGACGAAGCAAAGACTCGGTGCAGTCTGCTGGCTTCTTTAGAYTGATTGTTTTTGTGTGGACAGTGCCCTGAGACAACAGTTGTCGTGACTTGACGCTATATAAATAAACTGAATTGAATTAAACGTTCCCCCGTTTCACACTGTGATACGGTGTAASAGAGCTTCATGTCTGAAAGCTCATGTCTGCGCGGGACGTTCGTGATCTGTAAACAAAGCGAAGCAGACTGACTGACTGGCTCTGCARCTATTTTGCGTAACAGTTAATAATAAACTACAACCTCTGTTCAAAACTGCTGTGGACCAAGACTTTTTTCCAGAGCTGGTTGAAAAAACAAGTCTGGATTAAATGTTTGCGTTCTCACATGTTACCCCAACCCCACCATACACATGGAGGAAGTGTATCTGAGTGTGCTCATCATCTTGGATTATTACAGCCAGTTTTCATGAAAATTAAAAACCTCCAGACAGCAAGCAAGCGTCTGTGAGCAGTTAAGTGTCTCCTTTGTCCTTTTATCCCTGGTTTTTCCCTCCCTGCAGTCCTCTGTCCTCCCTGCGCCTCATCAATATATCTGCCACCCTGATTCTTTCTTTATCTCCCTCTCAGAGGCAGCGCCGYGGACATTAAATATTTAAAAGCAGACAGTCTAGTGCAACAACCCGGCAACCTCTCTTATGACAACGAGAGATTCATGAGAACTCAGGACCAGAAGACCCTTTCTGTCTCCGGGGGGGACATCACCCCAGCACGTGCCACGGGAGGTCCTCACAAGGTGAACCGGCGCAACCCGGAAGTCAAAGAGCTGCAGAAGTTGAACTCAGGCGGTGAAATGAAGAGCGGGAGGAGGAGTGATGTGGTGTCGGCGTGGAAGGAAACGTTCCTGCCGCCCGCTCRTGTCTGGTCTGAAGCTCTTTGATCGGTTTACGATCTGACAGAGAAAAAAACTACAACAATGAAGCAGATATACAAACCAAACACTTCCTTCCAGCGCGCTCTCCTCAACCGCCAGAGTGTGTGTGTGTGTGTGTGTGTGTGTGTGTGTCTGTGTGTCTGCATGCGTGTCTCTTTTGTGTAAACTCATTCTTTGCCACCCACACTTGGAGTCGTGAGCAGACAAACTGGCATGGCAGTGAGAAAAGAAAAGAAATACTTCTCTGCTCTAAACCTTTACATGATGCTGAGACTGGAGTTTATTTATGGAGACAAACATATTCTGTCTGTATTAACCAAATATGAACAGAAAGTAATCATTTGACAACTAAAACTGATTATCTTTCAAAGTAAACTCAATTCAAGATGGTCGCTGCAGGTCATCGACCTCATGAAACATAAAACTGGTGGAAACTTTTGGTGTGGTAGTAGCTAAAAATAAAAAAAACGAGATCATGTTTTTTTTATTTTAGCTTGGATCAAAAATGACAACAACTCATTTCTTATCATGAAACAATCTTAAGTGGCAGGGGGATATGTAATTATTTCTCAAGGAAAACCTTTCATTGTTTCAGAATCAAACTGCAGCAGGACGCTCCCCCGCTCGAAAAGACCTGCAAACATCACAAAACACACAATATGTGTGCGTGTGTGTCTGTGTGTGTCTCTGTGTGAGAAATAACATTCCATTCATTCCTGAAGCACTAAGCAGTCCAGACCGGCCAGCAGCACCAGTGCACCAGTTACAACCAGAGTCCCAAACACACACTCGGCTTCTCACACACATACACACACACACAACAAACGCACACGGCAGTGCTGTCCTTTTTTAAAACTGCTCGTAGTGGTTTCTGGTTGATGTTCTGCAGAGCAGTAATCAGGGTTTGGGCTCCACAGGGGAGCAGGAACAGGAAGTTACAGTGATAAGTCAGGCTCGGGTCAAATATTTGCAAAACATGTTTTGTTTGAGCTGGTTCGAATTTGCCCTGAATAAAAACCAGATAAAGTCGGGGGAAAGTTCTGGAAAAACACATAAAGGGTGTAACTCACGAGACTCAATATGTTTTGGTTTTAATCACGTTTCTCCCACTCCAGCAGCCGTTATCAGATCTGACTGAACTGTTGGACACTTTAGTCTGCTGAAGACACTTCCTGTTTATCACCTGCTGCCAAAACACCAAAAGAGCCAGAATGTTTGTTTTCATCCATGTCTGTATGTGATCAAGATCTTTGGCTTTGAAAGGCAGCAGGTGATGTGAAATCCTTCTGTTTTTAGAAAAACATAATTAAATGAGCTTTTTTATTTAAATTTAAAAAATGCATATTGCAGGGTTGCAGTCACATGATGGGGCKCGGAATTCAGATGGAGGGCAGGAAGTGATTTGCTCCAGTTCACAACAGTGAAATGGATCACAGAGAGAACACTAATACCCTAAATGGGTTGGCGCAGATGAGATATCGTGARAAAAATCTGTGTACATTTATGATCTGATCCATATCGTCTTAATAAAAAAGACTTGCCATAATCTGGAGAATATACTCRCGCCAAGGCGATCAACATTAACTATCTGCTGCAGACACGCGTTATTATACAATGAGCCAGCTGAAAGCCTTCAAAAGCCTCGAAACTACAATTCTTTAGTTTCAGGTTGGGTTAAACATTTAGGATCCAAATAAGCTTTAAGTGTCTGTCGACTTGTTTCTGCCCGGGTGAGGAGTGAGTTGTGCTATTTTAAGTAATTAGTCTATGATAACAATGCTATCATTAACGCTAACAACAAGTTAACCCTGTTATTTCTWTGTGMTTGGATTGTAAATAATTTATTTAGCTTCTGCAAACCCAAATTCAAGTAACTGTCCAATGAAATATCTGAWAATGTGATTTAAACAATACAATCCTGTTAGAAAGTGGTCGCTGCAAACTCTGTTTTGGGACTTTATATTTTCAAATTTACTTTAGAGCTGTTTTTCGTTTTTGTACTCATCTGTGTACAGATTCCAAAATTATTTAGTTTTTTTTAAATCAGACTTCCCATTAAGGATTTAGAGGTCTTTAAAGGCTGAAAATTAGGAAGCAAGTGCTCCATTGACTCCCATTATACCATAAAAAAAGTGTGAAGCACCATAGACATAGTGCGCGTCACAGTTTAGCAACAATTTTTCAAACCAAAGCAGAAAACAAACTAGATAAAACCTTAAGATAAATGCTAAAGGGAGGCTAATGAAAATGAGCAAAAAAAAGAAAGAAAGAAAAAAAGAAAAACTCCCGTTTTTAGCCACAGGTTGTTGATCCACTTTTTCAGTCTTCTTTTCTGTCTTGTTTTCAGAACATGAATAAAACTTTTATATTTCTCCTGATTAGAGTGGTTGCAACAACCATACACGCCACAGAATTTAGGCGTTTTGATGATGAATCAACAGAAGGAAAAGGGGCTGCATTTACTTCCTGCCCCCCATCTGCATTTCCTGACATCCATACTACGTCATCAACAACCCAGCAACAGCACATTGTCTTGTATGCACAGTCTGTTTAGTTAGAGTATCTGATGGGGATGACCCTCAGCAACTACAGCTCAAAATTTTAGCTGAATATCTGAAAGAATGACAGATTTATCCTCATTTTTGGGTTTGTTAAAGTTAAGCAGCCGTAGCCATCTTGAATCCAAATGTAGATTTTCATCCAATRACTTTCTCAGAGTTTCATTAAAATATGTCCAGTGRTCCAGGAGATATTTTGCTAACTACAACTAGAAATGTAAAAACAATTACAAAAACACACATTTTATCACAGAAATAAGGAAATTAAGTGAGAATCAACWAAAAGAAGAAATTAAACAGAAAATGTAAAGTAATAGAACAAGGTATAAAAGCTCAATGTTTCTACATTTATGTGCACAAAAAATAAATTTGTGGGGACAAATCTGTGGAGTGCACTTCGTGACAGTTTTGCTAACCGCTCTGAGACTGGATTGGTATCAGATCACTGTGGGAGATTCCTCGTGGGACAAATCTTGACACAAATAATTCCTGGCATTAAAACACTGTAGGAGGGATGGAGAAAAAAAATATGTCTGCGAGCAAACAACATCATCCGAGCCATCAAACATGTTAAACTGCCTGGAGAGTTCTTTAACACTTCTCTACATAAAGAGCAGAAAGTCATTTTGTCTTGAGGCGTTTCCGTCCAAGAATCCCAGAACCTTCTAACACRGAAACTGGAAGCAGAGATGAATAACGGCCGGTGGAGTGGAAGCACAGACACATGCTGTCCGTGTCTAATTGCCATGCAGACAGTGTGATTGTGTGTGTGTTTGTCTATCAGTGTGCAGAATGTGAGGGTGCTGAATGACGGTGGTGTGTGTGTGTGTGTGTGTGTGTGTGTGTGTGTGTGTGTGTGTG
>NW_013952596.1:385337-386416 GCF_001266775.1 Austrofundulus limnaeus
GTGTGTGTGTGTGTGTGTGTGTGTGTGTGTGTGTGTGTGTGTGTGTGTGTGTGTTGGTGGGATGGTTAGAGAGAGACAGGCGAGCACATATGGCACGAACAGTCGGGGATGGAGCTCAGAACTCCCACATGACACAGCAGATAAAAATAAAAAATGGACGAGAGAGGCTCACATGGCAGACAGAGAGAGAGAGAGAGAAGTGCTTTCTGATGTGACATAACACACATCAGTGTCCATGTGGGCATCAGAACGTGTGATGCTCCTGGTCAGCGGCAGAGCAGACCCAGCAGCTCGTTGGACGTCTCTGTTTGGAGAATCAGGAAGTGAAGCTAACATCATGAATCCTGCTCTGAAAACTGGATTTCAACTGAAACTTATTGGAGCTGCAGCTCTGTCACCTGAGTGTGGGTTCTCAGGAACACTCAGACGATGACACACACACACACACACACACACGCCCAACAATTAATCACACTTTAAAAGGACAATCAGAAGTGAATGTTTAATCAGGTTGTGTTCTTATTGTTTCAGCTGTCATTCATCAACAACAGAGGAGAAAAACTTATCATGAAGCAATCTTACATTTTTTAGGAGTTTCCCAATTAGGAAACCATTGTAATACCAGTGATTTGTCATGGTGCTTGTCATGCACAGCTGAGTGTGAGTTTCTCTCTTTCACATTATTTGTTTATTAACTGGTCAGAGCTAATGATGCTAAAAAGATGCTACAATTTTCATCTAACAAAAGCAAAAAACTCACTAAAAGTAGCAAATGTCTAGTTAAAAAAGACTACATGCTAGAGTAGCAAAAAATAGCTAAAAGCTAGAATTAGATAAACACTAGCCAGAGGAATCAAGACTAGCTAAAAGAGGTGGTTAAAAGCAAAAGTAGCAAAAAGCTAAATTTAGTTTAAAAAAAAGCTAAATGCAGCAAAAAGCTTGTCACAATAGCGCAGCACAAAGCTTGTCACAATAGCAAGAAGTTTTGTAAAAGCTTAAGCAGAAAAACGATTGCTAAAGACAAAAATTAGAAACTAAATTTAGTTAAAGCTTAAAAAGGCTAAAAGAAACAAAGGACT
>NW_013952596.1:387002-394085 GCF_001266775.1 Austrofundulus limnaeus
GTCTCTCTGTCTCTCTCTCTCTGTCTCTCTGTCTCTCTCTCTCTGTCTCTCTCATCAGGATAAAAACTAAAAGCCTCAGACTAAAACAAACAGCCTGAATCCTGACAGTGTTTGTGAGATTTGGTGTAAAAAAGATGCAACTTTAAGCAGTTTTCTGAGCTCAACGTGCTGCAACTTGAGGAGAAAAAAAGGCTCACAAACATGAAAAACAAAGTGACTTCTTACAGTTTTCTTTCTGTTTAAAGGTTTCATTTTGAGTTTTTATCRATTTAATGCTCAGAACTGTTATCCTGGAGTCTTGCTCATTAATTAGCAGCAGGATGAAGAGAGTGATGCCTGAAGATACTGAACCCAAACTTCTCGATTCACAAAGTYGAGCTCGTTCTCTATAGCCCAGCAGGACTGTCCTGTGTCCTGTTTGTGGTCTTCATGGACCGGATCTYAGTTCTGGTTTGGARGCCTCMGAACCTCGTCTGCTTTATGAAGCTYGTGTGGTTGTGTTGGTGGCTTCCGGCTGTGACCTTCAGCGCACGCCGGAGTGGGTCCCAGCCRAATGTGAAGCCAGAGTTCTCAGCTGGAAACAGCTGGAATGCTCYCAAGCAGAGGAGTTAAATCTGGACTTTGTCCTCAGCAACGAGAGGGTTGCTCCGGTCTGTCRTGGTGAAGGAGCTGAGGTGAACAGGTCCACCTGCATTCTGACCCTTACCTGTGGCCATGAGGTAAGGATCAYGAGGAAAGTGGGTGAAATCAGCTTCCTCTGCAGGGTGGCAGGGTGAGGAACCCCACCATCATGGGGGTCTTCATCGAACACAGTCAGCTCAGGAGGTTCAGGCATGCCTCTCTTTTATAATCTATTTATTCATACATGTATGTCTTTATTGTTATTGTTTATAATACTTCTATTTGTTGTTCGTAAACATAATTACTGAACAAATAAAGATTATTCTATTCTCTTAAATTCTAATTTTATGATTTAATTTTTGTTTGTTTTTGCAGATTTTGTKTTTTTGTGTCTTCTGAGTTGTTACCCCTAAATGCACTTACATGTTGACAGTGTTAGCTCCGGTTTGCATGTGTCTTCTCAGGTTGCACCGGGCCGGGTGCGAACAGGGGGCAGGTCATGGGTGGAACCGCAGCCCGCTCCTCTCCGACGCTCTGCCGGCACTCTGCTCCGTGTTTTCCGGGCGTCCCTCGGCGGTGCTCCTYGCAGCCTGTCGCTGGTTTTTACTCTGCTCCTGTCCTGGTATCACTCCGCTGCTTATGGTGAAGACGAGGACCTGATTATTGTGATGGTGGCAGCCAGGAGCACTCCGACTCACACACTTCCGCCCCTGCGTCTCATATCCGCGTTTTGAGCCGTCTGGGAATAAAGAACTCCCGGCTGCTTCTCCGCTGGACTACCGAGGGCGCCTGCGCTCCTTTTTTGTTGCTTTTATTCCGACTTAACGAACATCTTCCCCGGGATTTCTTTCTTTCTTTCTTTCTTTCTTTCTTTCTTTCGCACATCATGTGAGATATGCAAGTTCTGTGGGAAACTCCGGAGCGTGTTCGGTGTAGGCAGCAAAACTTTTTCTCGGAGGACGACACCGAAGGACGGGGAGCGGAGAGCAGCCGCCGCTGCTGCTRCTCCGGAGCGGGACGGTTCGTGTCCGAATGACCGCCCGCTTTTTACAGCTTTTTTCCCCCCTGAGGAGTTTTTGTTGTTGTTGCTAGCAGCGTGGCAGCGGCTCGAGGCTTGTTTTGGTTGCATTTAGGARAAGAAGAAGGCGGCTCGCTGCCCTTTAAACCCCTCCGCCTCGGCGGCTCTTCCGGAGGGATTCGAGCGGACAGAGGGAGCGAGGACGCCCGGGTGGAGGTGGAGGCGGAGGCGCTGAGCTCGACCTGACTTGGGAGAAAAAGTTCCTCCAAAATAGCAGCCACGAGTCGCCGCGGTGATGGGGGACTTCGCCTCCCCCGCCGTCGGACCCAGCGGCAGTCTCTGCATCAACAGCGGCATGAACCCGGSCAGCGGAGCCGTGGTGCCCGCCGGAGTCGTGGGCATACCTAAGCACAGCACCGTGGTGGAGCGGCTGAGGCAGCGGATAGAGGGCTGCCGGAGGCACCACAACATCTGCGAGACCAGGTACCAGCAAGCCCACTACGAGCAGCTGGAGCTCGACCGGAGGGAGACCGTCCACCTGTACCAGCGGACCCTGGAGCAAAGGGCCAAGAAGTCCGGCGGCGGAGGCAGCAAGCAGCCGCAGAGCAAGCAGCAGGACCCGGACTCTGCGTCCTCCACGGAGCAGAAAAACAACGCGCGCATAGTGGTAAGGAAGAGCTCCCAAAGCGGGGCAAAGACCCCACCAGACCCCGCTATCTGTCGTTTTAAATTTATTAACAAGCTGCACAACTATACAGCAAGGTGAACTTGTTGACACTCTCACCAGAGGCGGATCTAGAGTTTTTCTTTTAGGGTGGCCATGGTGGGGCAGGAGGTGGCCATGGTGGGGCAGGAGGTGGCCATGGTGGGGCAGGAGGTGGCCATGGTGGGGCAGGAGGTTCCAGCAGGGGGCAAAATGTGTTGTCTTCATGAAAAGTTTTATTTCTGGACTTTGTTTATGCATTCAGGCTATCTATGTCAACACTTACCTGAGTGTTGTCAGTTTTCYTCAAATGGGGCGCGCACCCTTTAGAACGCCGGTCGGCAAAGCGGCCAACCGGGTGGGCTTTGTTTATGCTCAGTTTTAAGTTGTATATCTGCTGAATGCTCAGCTCAAATYTAATGTAAACAAAACAAAGTTTGTTGCTTTTGATCAGTAAGAGGCGCTCTGATAAACTGCAGGTGATTTCTGATGTRTTTATTTTTAATTTATTTTTTGTCTTTGTTGAGCATTTATGTCATCAGCTGTTAATTGTAACTATACAATTAAACCGCACTGATCGATCATTCGTAATTTAAGGTGACACCACCATCCCACCATCCAATGCTATGCTCTTTTTTTTTAAGGAGGCTCCTCCTTTGCTCTCTTGCATGCATGATTTTGGTTTGTGGGGAGAGAAAACCCATGCATGCACTTGGTGAACGTGTACACTCCACACAGGAAGGCCTCAGCCGGCGACAGKTTTGATAAAAACAAACCCAAATGAAGCAACCCACTCCTGCTTCCTCATGATAAAGGATAGAGAGAGGGGCTTCTGAATTTAATATATTTAATTGCTTTAAATTAGGTTTTACTAAAGTCTTTAAATTGCCTGTTTGTTTGCAGGTAAAACTGTTATGAAATTGAAGAGCGGTGTGCAAATTCTAAATTTAAAAAGTTTAAAGAGCCCTGGAGATGTCTTTGCCTTAACATTTTACAAAACATACCAAACTATATAAACTAGCCTACAAACAGAATAGTTATTTCCAGTGGCAGCTGCCACTTAGTGCCACCCCCTAGAACCGCCACCGACTCCCACTCTCCACGTTTTGCTTTTTAAAAACAAGAGTGCCGGCTAAAGTGTGTTAGTTCCTGGAGCCTGAGCCCTGCTGTTTGGAAATGACAGCTGATATATTTGCAAACCCAACATGCAAAGGAAGTCCTGGAGGTTTTTTTGGGGGGAAGTCAGGGCTAACTGGCAAGTTCTGATTTTAAGCTCAGAAAACATCAACATCTGGAGGTGGTGTCGCTGAGAAATTGCACGAAAAGAACTTCTCCTTTTCTCGTTGTTTGTGATTGGGTGGAAGTTATGTTCTGCAAGACGTGTCGGCAGCAGCAGCAGCAGCAGCAGCGTTGCAACACTGCTTCCTCGCTCTGAAAGCTGCAGCGGTTTATTCCACTGTAACCTTTGTAACATACTCTTTAAAATCAACAGCCGGTGCCCACGGGGCTGCAAACACTTAATCACAGCTGCTTTTTGGTGCTGAAAGTAAACCGGCCGTAAGAGGTGAAAATCACCGCTGCAGTTCTTATGAAACAATAAATATCGTTTTCTTTCTTTAGCTTCATTCTAGAGCTTTAAAATAATATTTTATAACAAAAAATAAAAATCCACAGTCTTTTAAAAGTTGTGTTTTTTTCCCTTAATGCAAATACTGTGATTGCAGTTAGAATGCTACAATGATTTCCTGTTGATAGGGGGCAGTGGTAACATATGGAGGACTGCTGAATCTGTTTTGGCTCTCCTATCAGCATCTTGGTTTWCTACAGATCTCATCTTGAAGGATCAGATTTTATTTTTGGTGTTTGRTCGTAGCGGCTTTGCATCAAAGACATTGAGACAGACAGCAGTAAACTGTGTAACGTTCCCTGTTCACACCACATCCCCTGTGGGCCAGCTCCAGTTTCCCTTTAGAAAACACTAAAGGATGCACGTTGTTGGGGAATGTCAACATTGTTATCCCTTTTGTTGCCGCTACGAGCCCRGTTCCATCTCCCACCTTTTGAAATGCAAAAATCAGAGCGTCTTTAATTTTCGGAGGGCTGCCTCGGTGGTTATTTGAGAGCCGCGCAGGACGGACCTGTTCCAGCTTGAGAGAGCGGCAGTGATTTAGTTTTTTTTTTTTTTTAGGCAAGGAGCTCCCAGCAGCCCTTGTGGACATTATACTGATCCGCCCATTAGATGGCCAGCAACAAACGCTCCAAGAATGGAGGGATTACGGCTTAAAGACACAGTGCCATCCATTTGCTCTGCTCCCTTTTTTTACTCACTGATGGTGTCAGCTTGTATTCAAACACAACATTCTCGCTAAGCCRCACAGAGCTGCCAGTTTTGTGCTRCATAGTAGGTGTGCAGGCACGGATCGTTAGAAGAAGGTCTGTAAATCCCCCTCTTGGTTTTCCTCGGAAGAACAGAGCCGCAGCTAGATGGCTGTATGTAGTCGCTTCAGACGCTTCTGGGAAGCAGCATCATCTCACAGGCGTGTGTAACAAAAAAAAAAAAAAAACCACTCCTGGGAGGTTGAAATCTGGAGGGTCTACGCTATGACTGCGCTGTGAAGCGTGCAGCGTGGAAAAGTTGTGCTCGAACACAGCTTAAAACCCACAACCTAATAAGAGCAGCAGCTTCCATGGTTGGAGATGTAAAGTTCACAGCGTGAGGCTAAAATTGCTCTTGGGCTGTGAAACGCACAGGCTTCATGACTCGCTGGCTTTCTGTGTCGATAATTGTCATAAATTTCAACAAGGTGCGAGGAGGAAACGCATAAAACCTGTGAAAAATAGTGCTTTTTACAGAGTTGTACACCGGAGCACTCGAACACAAATAAAGAGTTTTGTAGTAATGTTGAGGAATACACTCAATTTTTCTGTTTCTTTTGTTTTGTTTGATTATTTGTTCTATTTTATGCTGCTTATAGATTTTAGCTACCATCTGCTACTTTTTGCTTGAAGTTAGCATTCTGCTGCCTCAAAATTTTAGCTTTTCTTCTACTGTTTTCTTACTTTTAGTGTTTAACTAGCCTTTTGCTGTTTTCTTGTTTTAGCTACTGTTTTTAACTCTTTTGCTTTTAGCTAGCATTTTGATATTTTAACTATAAGCTAACCTTTTGTTGTTTCTACTTTTGCTTTTGCTACTGATAGTATTTAGCTTTATTTTTAGCTTCTAGCTTGCAGTTTTAAACTCACTGCTAAGTTTTTGCTGCTTTGAGCTAGCCGTTTGCTACTTTCAGCTGGTGTTCATCTATTTTTAGCTGTTTTTAGTTAGTGTTATGATCATTTAACTTCTCAGCAAATCATTCTGTGCTCAGGATTCACTGCGTTTTTGCAGAAAATGCCATTCCTCATGATTTTTTTAAGCTCCTTGTTTTTTTTTTTCTGCGTGCATCCCAGCACAATGTGCTYTGGTCTAATGGTTCTCAGACACACCCACGTCAGAGCAAGCCTGTAATTATGGAAAGTGTGTGTTTGTGTTTATAGGCCAAGTATTAGTGAGGTTGGAGAAGATGACACTGCAAACCTAGCCCTCTTTCCCACCATTTCTTCAAGCAGAACAGTTGAAGCTGCAGGTAAACAGGACCTGCGACGTGATGTTTGCCTCTTTAAGATATACTGTAGCTTCTTGTGGTGGCAACATGTTGCACAAAAGTTGTCTTTTTTATTTTCCTCCTCTGAACTTTAAAGAAAATGTCTTTGAGTAATTGGTGAAGYTATCATATAGCTTTGCTTGTTAAACTGGTCAGAAAAACTTACGGCGGCACGATGTCAGGAAAACCTGCGATGTGTGATAACGGTGCTTAGTATGACTTATGATAAATAAACAAATAAAGTTGTAATAAATAAACAAAYGAAGYATAGTGTTGATGTCTTTCTGCTCTGGGTTCAGAGCAATAAAAAAACCTAATCATTTCCATTCCACCATGATTTTTTTAGAAATAWAAAGAGATCCATCCAATTGACCAAATACATGAATGGTTTCGTTTGATTGGTGAAATACTTCAAGCTTCCATCTAAGAAAAAAAAAAACACGCATAAATGCAAACTTTTCAGCCAATCGTTTATTGCAGTTTGCAGTTTTTCACGATGACGATCAATTTTCGATATACTGTGCAGCCCTAATTAAACTCTMTTGCTCCGAAATGAGGAGCTTCCAAAAGCTATCTACAACAGATAAGATATTGATCGTTCATAACCTTTYTATCCCTCTTCAAAGCAGTTGCAGCAAATTTCTTACTAAATTAATTTAATCCCTCCTCTTTAGATGTCAAACAAACTGAAGTTGTTTTTATTTTAATTATGAAACATGACATCTGTGGTTTAAACTTCTCATCATGTTTAAACTGAACATCAGCTTCAGCATCTTTGCTCCACAGAACATGGTAAATAAAAACATCATCAGGTTTTCATCCAGGGATTGATYGATTGGACTAATTATTAATGAAGATAATTGATAGCTCTGGCCCTGGAATAAAGCTTTTTGAGATGGTTGATGTGATCACATAATGTTTGATCCGTCTGTGCAAACCACAGACTCATAAAGTGTCCGTGCAGACTGGGGACGGACCACTACTTAAACATTCTTTACATAAACGCACACTGGAGAAGGTGAAGATGTTTTTGCTCCTGTGTGTTTTTGTCTGTAGTGTTAGCAGAACCAGTGCACAGCTTTAGTGAAACTTTAAAGAAG
>NW_013952596.1:395664-398216 GCF_001266775.1 Austrofundulus limnaeus
ACACACACACACACACACACACACACACACACACACACACACACACACACACACATGCTGCTGTCCTGCTCTTGGCTGAGGCCGGAGTGTGGGTGGCTGAGTGTTCATAAAATGAAGGCCTTCCCCTCTTCCCTCCCTTCCTCTGTTCAACACGTCTCTGGTTTCACAGTTAGCGCGGCGCTAACGTGGTGCGGACGCTCCTCTCTGCAGCCATGGCATTGTTAAAGTCATCTGGGACTGTTGCTAAATTTAAAAACCGACTCGCTTGGCATGAAGCGGGACACTCATCGGCGCGCACACGCAGAGTGTGTGACGTCGATGAGTTTGCGTGACGTCAGAAGCACGCTGTTTCTGTCTGGTTTCACGCCAGCTTCGTCGGCTCCTTCAGACTGACTGCGTCTTTTTAAGCTCCGGCCTTCTCCGCTCTCGACACTCAGATTTCTCTTTCTGCTTCCTTTCACCCTCAGCCTCTTGTCCACACACACACATGAGCAGTGGATGTTTTTGATTTGGGTCGGCTGCGACCACATTCCCTTCCTCCCACGCTCGTTCACATGTTCGACAGGAACACACACACTTGTGGTGTAAGACCCCTCATTCAAGCAAGTCAGAAAAGCTTGAACTGCTGAAAGAGTTACAGTTGTAATTCGTCGTTGGTGACTCGTTCCTGCACGTGTTTACATAAATAACCTGCCTCATATAGGATCTGCCGTGCCTGTTTTTTATGTGCCAGTCAAATATTTCTCCTGTGTGTTTGGATGCTGACTCAGCATTCAGGCATTTTTCCTCTTTATTGTTTCTTTCATATGTTTTTGTAATCAAACCACTTCTGGGTATTTTGTGCTCCTCTGACCATTTACATATAAAAACCTTTGGCTCCATTGGGTGTGCTGTGACTTTGGTATATTTTTGTATATTTTATACTTTAATTAGTTATTTTTTAATTGTTTATAATAACTTTTCCTCATATAAATACATTGATCTCTCTTTAATTCCTTCAAAATCGTATTTAGGAAACTGAATTTTTATGACATTCAACTACCACTTCAGCTACTGTTTTGCATGTTTTTAGCCTTTAGCAATGGTTTTCCATCTTTAGCTACTWTTTTAGTCAATTCAAATTTGAATCATTGTTCTGCTAAGTTGTTTTTAGCTGCCATCATGCTACTTTTAGCATTTATTTAAAGTTTAGATACTTTTAGCTATTATTCATAATTTTGAGACTTTTAGCTGTTACGTAGTGTTCTGCCGATTTTTGTTTTTAACAATGATTTTAGTAGCTTTTAGCAACTGTCTTGCTAATTTTAACTTTGAGAAAATGTTTTTGCTGGCCTGTTTTTAGCTACTTTTTACTTTTGAATACCTTTTGCGCTCCTTTTACCTTTTATTTATAGTTTAGTTACTTATATTGTTTAGAGGGTTTTGCTGATTTTTGTTTTTAACAATGATTTTAGTAGCTTTTAGCTACTGTTTTGGTAGTTTTAACTTTGGGCATTTGTTTTCCTGGTTTGTTTTTAGCTAACATTTCGCTACTTTTTACTTTTAAATGCATTTTGAGCCGCTTTTATTCTTTGTCTACTGTTTTGTTGCTACTCTTGGGTTTTAGGTGTTTTGCAATTTTTTGTTTTTAGTTATGATTTTAGCAGCTTTTGGCTACTGTTTTACTAATATTAACTTTGAGCCAATGTTTTTCTGCTTTATTTTTAGATAATATTTACCTACTTTTTGTTTTTAAATATCTTTTGTGCACTTTTTCACTTTTATCTGCAGTTAAGCTGCTTTCAGTTTTTATCTGTTGTTATACATTTAGCCTTTATGTGCTGCTGATTTCTGATTTTTAGCTATGATTTTAGTAGGTTTTGGCTACTGCTTTGTTACTTTTAGTTTTAGGTAGTGTTGGGCTGTAGCGGTAGCGGTAATTTATTTGCATTTTGCTACTGTTGTGCAGATTTAGCTTTTAGTTTCTGTTTTTGCTGTTTTATCCATCATTTTCATGCTTTTAGCTTTCATATACTGTTTTCCAATTTTAGTTTTTAGCTACAGTTTTAATAGTTTTAGTCTGCTGATATGGTTAAACAGTCAATTTGAACTTTGTCCTCTTCTGCTGAAACTGTTTTGTAAATTTGCYGTTTCTGTGTTTTCTTGTTACACATTATCCTGTATTTGCATCGACGCTGTATTTGCCTGATTTTCCTCTTTATCACTGGAGCTGAGGAGGAGCTCCCGTTCAGTTAAATATAAAGTCTCTGTTAGATCTGTGTGTCTGTAGAGGTGAATGTGTTGGCTTTGTAATACATTTCTGCTCACTTTTGTTTTAGCTTTATTTGCTTTAACAATAAGCCTCTAGCAGCTAACACCTGTTGTTGTTACATGTAGTTTTTGCGTCTCCATCGTCAGTAAAAAGACGACCAGTGAACAGATTCTAGTTTGCGTGTATACTGCACATTGTTTAAATTCTTTTTCCTTTGCATGCAGGGCAGTAAGTTGTGTCGATCCTGAACGGCAGCTTAGATTTTTGCATTATTGATACTTGAATGGTAGGAAGCCATCAC
>NW_013952596.1:398255-399992 GCF_001266775.1 Austrofundulus limnaeus
CACAAAAGCTGCAGCCTGGTAAAATATGAATGAGCTGTTATCGGAGATGCCTCTGTGCTGCAGTCAGTTTAGGGCTCTTCAACTACATCACTCCAGGGGCCACAGTTACTTCAGGCCTACAGTGCAGGGGCCAAACATCCAGCATTTAAAGTATTTATGTAAATAAACCAAGTTTACAAAGATCTGTTACCTTTGATTTAGTTTATTGTGCTGCCTTTAACCATGAATACAACATACAGAACCCTATGTAATAAAGGTATTGATAATAAAACAATATCAGAAACAGAAGTAACACATTATGTCTCCTATTTAAAAATATTATTTTAACATCTCTGACTTGCCACATGTTAAACCTGTAGATACCAAATATGTCTATGTAAAGAACGTAAAGTAATTAAAGTAGAAAAAAATGAATGAATGAACCAATAGGCGGGACAAACTTCATTCGTTCGCCGGCCACATTCGGCCTGTGGGCCATCAGTTGAATACTGCTGGTTTAGGGCATCGAAATAGACAAACTCATTGATTTAATTCATTTTTRAATAAATGCACAACAGAGACTCTTCCTCTCAACACGAAGCTGCAGAGGGAAGCTGCCACGTGGTCTGAGTGCTTTAGGCTTTTTTGTCAGTCTCATGAAATTTGGTCACTARACATTTCCACACACCTGTTCAAACATGCAAAAACACCTGACTGGAGTGTTGTGGAGAAAACTAAAACCAAWATACCAACAAAAATGGATTAACGGCATAAATTTATATCGACGTCATAAGCAGCGTTTTAYTGTTGTAGCATCTTAAGAACTCAAATATTTAGATTTATCAACAAAATACATATTTGGAGGTCATGAGAAGGTTAAGTTTAATCAGTAAAACTGCTATTTTCAAGTTTATTTTTTTGTGCATTAATATAAAATYAGTCTTCAAATGAAGAACTAAGGGTAAAATGTGCAGACTGTTATATAATTGACATAAAGTACCTCACAACTTTAGTTTTTGTGTTCAAATGTCCAGTAATTGTTGTAGTTTAACTGTGAGACGTGTTTCTGAACTATAATTCTTGATAACTGGTGATTTGTCCAGAAATTGTGGACCATGTTGAACTCTGCCATAAAGCTCATTACTGTATGAGAAATGTTACATATCTGTGGCTGGTTTCAGTTTTGCTATTTGCATCAACTTCCTGTTTGTTGGTTTTTCTGTTAGGTTGTGGTCAATCAGGACATTCTGTTGCTCCAAATAATTTAACATGAGTTCATTCTTGCTTCTTTTCTCTAATTTTCCTTTTTAAAATAAATAAATAAATTAATTAATTGTTTTTCATTGCTCTCAGGTAATTAGTGGTTGTCACCCTCCATGTCTCTGCTGATCCCTGGTTCAGTCTTCGTTAGCGATCTTAGAGGCTCTCCCAGCACAGGTTGGTGGCTGGGAGAAACCTGTGCTGAGAGGGAATTACCTCCGACACAGACCCCTGGAACAAACACTCGTATGTTGGGGGGCTTTAATTGTCTGCCCTCGGATCGGCCCCCCAACACCTGACGGTTCTTCAGGTTACTGTTTATTTATCTGCCTCTGTGTCACGCTGCAGCCTCTTTCCTCCTCTGCTAAATGACATTTATTGTTCTTCCCAGGGTCGACCAGATCCCCCTGATCCTTCCTATTGAGCCAGGCGCATGAATTTTTTATGAATATGTGTGCGGTGAGCGTGTGTGTGTGTGTGTGTGTGTGTGTGTGTGTG
>NW_013952596.1:400002-401616 GCF_001266775.1 Austrofundulus limnaeus
TTTTTATGAATATGTGTGCGGTGAGCGTGTGTGTGTGTGTGTGTGTGTGTGTGTGTGTGTGTGTGCGTGCGTGTGTGTGTGTGCGGTGAGCGTGTGTGTGCGGTGAGCGTGTGTGTGTGTGTGTGTGTGTGTGTGTGGGGGGGGGGGGGGGGGTCCTCAGCTGCATCAATAGCCATTAGTGCAGCAGCTGTGGTAATTGTGCTACAGTGGCTGCAGTGCAGRAGGAAAGAAAAAACACATTAACTGATAATACTGCAGAGGGCAATAAGGAGGACAGGATGGAGCGAGGACACGGGGCAACWGGGCAGTTTGGGGCAGTTAGCCACACGGCGGCTAAGCTGATGTAGATCCAGTGAGTCCAACTGAAAACCTGCTCTGGTGCAGCAGCAGGACTCAGGTCTGATTCTGGTCCAGAGTTTTATTTGTGTCTAATGGGGCTGCAACTAATGACTATTTTGATAGTCGACTAATCTGCAATTATTTTTTCATTTAGTCGATTAGTCAACAATTATTTTTGTCAAACGTCCATCGAAGCTCCATCACACGTATCTCACCTGCTCATCATACCTGTGTCACCTTTATCCACTTTCTACTGTAGCATAACTAGTTCCAGCAAATTAAAATAATGATTTGTTTGAACCTCAAGCTTAATAGCAGGTGTATTTKAACATTAATACATGTAAACATAATAAAAMATTAAATTGCATATTAAACTGCAAGTCTTTTAAACAAACCGCTAATGAAAAAACTCCAAATGTCAGCCTCTCCCTCAGCATGAGGGGCAGTTAACCTGCCCCACAGGGTGCAGACGTAGCTTTGAAAGAACAAAATAAACTAAAGAGTAGCTTTAGTTAAAGTGACATTCATGTTAATAAAAGTAAGAAAATAATTCATCCTGATTAAATCTTGCTGGATGTGGCAGTCCAAACGTTAACGCTGTGAAGAAAACAGACGAGACGGGACAGAATGTTGGGATAATTTAGTGATTTAATGTGAAGTGTTAGCATAAYTGATAGCTCTGCTCCCACTGTGTTCTGATGGGAAACTAACATTAAAGACAGTTAGCTACAGCACAAAGCGATCAGTCACTACGTGGCATCAACCTGACGAACAAACTAACTTTATGAATCTTAACATCTGCAGAGGACGGCTGTAGCGTGTTAGCGTGTCATGATGTCATCATGTTTTTGCTGCCATGGAATGAGTCTGTGTTTTACTTTCTTTGGTTGATTTTCAGTAAAATGTAGCCAACTACCCCCCCACCCCACTTAATGTGATTGTCTTTCTGTTCCATCATCACTTTTATCATTCTTCTTTTGTAAACAAACAACCGCAGACAATAGAAGTGATTCTGCCTCCAGCCAGTTCATGTGTTGCATTTAGTTACAGATGAACATTTACGTGGGTAAATAATACGATGCGTCAACTTATTTTATAATAAAACTAAGGTAGAGGAGTGAATACTGTCAGTGTGAAGCGCCTTGTTTGGATGTAAAGGGACAGCATCAAAACGAGTTGATCTGAGACAGCAGAAAGGGCAGAGTTTTAAAGTAACTAAGTACAAATACTTTGTTACTGTACTTAAGTAGAAATTTTGGTTATCTGTACTTTACT
>NW_013952596.1:401795-406725 GCF_001266775.1 Austrofundulus limnaeus
CTATTAGCTTGTACACAACCCATCACAGCTGCACGCTGTTAGAAAATATAGTTCCCAATAAATGTCATTTAGGAAACTCTAACTGCTCACTTTTACTCAGTACTTTTACTTTTAATACTTAAGTAGATTTTGTGTCAGAAATTTACTTTTGATACTTAAGTACAAAAAATATCACATACTTTAAGACTTTTACTCAAGTAATATTTTTAGAGAAGACTTTAACTTTTACCAAAGTATTTTTATGATAAGTTACTTGTACTTTTACTCAAGTATCACTTTGAGGTATTTTATACAACACMGAGAAAGGGGTGAAGGCGTGGCTGGCAAAGTTAAACTTTATATTTTATATAGACCTCAGCTGAAGGATATAAATATGAAAAAGAAGGATKTAAAAGCCTGATATGTCTCCTTTAAAAGAGCCTAACATTGATCAAACCTGTGCAGCTTTAATTAAGAAMAGGATGAAAACGTCGTTTGAATTTAGTAGAGTTAAAAGTGTGCTAGCAGTAGCTTAAATAAATAAAACTAAAAAGAAGAACGGTGTCTCAGAGCAGCTGTTCCTCTGCCTCGTCCCGCTTTGTGATGAGTTGATCTTTGTTTGGTGGAGCTGAAAACTCCGTCAGCAGCCCGTCTGCAGATCACTTCCTGAATGGATCCCAAAATAGCAACAACAGCGATCAGAACCAAGGAAACATGCCAGCCGCTTTTCAAAACCACACTCACTTTCTGCCTTCTCGCTCCCCCACCACGGTTGAGGAATAAATGAATTTTATCACCAGCGAACCCTCCTGCTGTCCTCGGGTCAAAACGACCCAGGGTCGTTTTGACCCGAGGACAGCAGGAGGGTTCGACACGTCGCAGCAGAGGACAAGTCAGCGTTGTGTCTTTCTCTGGTTTGGAAAAGAGGAGAGTTTTAATCACTAAATAACTGAAAAGGTTTTAACATAAATAACATGATTGTTGCTCGGACCGTTCGTTCTGTCAGGAATCAAATGTGCAAAAYGTAAACAAACAATAATTGTCTCTTTCTCCTCATCCTGCTGAATCTGTCCGTCTTGCACTTATCCCATCCTTGCTCCCTTTTTTTTCTCCACTGTCACAAACTGCTCGCTTCTGCAGCGTCCTGGAAGCTGTGTAGTAAAAATGTAAACATAAATAAATGAAAATGTGGGTMAGGTGCTGAAGTTAGCACCTGAAACCGCAGGTGAGTTCTTCAGTCCTGACGCTCTGACATCGTACCTTTCTTTTCTTGTTATTATTTTTAGTGAGTCGACGGTTAAAAAGGCATCAGTTTTTTATTTAATGGGTATTTCAGAGTCGCAGCAGAAAGCATTAAAAAAAGCCCCCCGGAGGATCTTCTCTGTCAGCCAGCGGAGACCCCCGGAGGCGTGAAACAAAGTCTAAATCGTTGTTTCTGCACATATGCTTAATATTTTGGACCATTAGCTGTAGATTTCCTGCTCCATTACTTTTCCAGCTCATTACAAACGTGTGATAAGCAAACCTTTNAGTGGAAAATAACTAAACTATTCCAATCTTGTCTTAATCATATGTGGTTGGAGGGAAATACTTTTTCTTCCACCTGGATAATGCATAAGCACAGTGGCACATGCTCAGTCACTCAGTTTGTAGATGTATGGCAGGTCATTTTAACATAAAATCTGTTTCATCAGTCTGTAATTATATTCTAGATGAGGGGTTCCCAAACAGCATTATTTCTGGCCAGGGACCACCTTGCAAACCCACAAACAATGCTACAAAATATACAAAGTAGCAACTTTTAGAATGTTTTTTCTCACTTTTATTAACTATTCAAAAATATTATATTACTTTAGAATAAGAATTTTAAATTGTGCTAAACAAATTTAGGGTTAGGGTTAGAAAGACTTGCTATGTCATGTATTTATAAAGTGGTTATTTTAAAAATGCTACTTTTTAAGATATACCAGACACATTATGTGTGTTATCACAAAGTATCAGTATCGGATCAGTATCGCCGATACCGGCCAAATTTTACTTTGTTTCAGTATCAGAAAGAAAATCGGCAATATCAAACATCACTAATTGTGACGGCTCACCTGTGTCAAACGGGATCTGTGCCACCTGAAAGAGGCGGAGCAGATTGCATTGTGGGTATGAAAGCTGCTGCGAGGAGCTGGTGGTGTTAAAAACAAGAATTCAGTGTGAAGTCGCCTCCTGATCTTCAGCTTGGAAGATAAACTTTCTAAACTTCTAATCCCCCCTACGCCAGCCCCCCCTCCTCTTCTCTCACTCATTCATAGCTTTCTCAAGTCTTTAATTATGTTCACTGTGTGTGGGGGGGTTGGGCGGGTGGGAGTGCGTATGTGTACTCTACAGTTGCCTGCGAGCTCAAGCCTGTAATTAGTGTTCTTTAAGATGACAAACTCAGAGAAAATGTAAAAAAAAAAGACTCAGCCTGAGCGTGTGCAAGGCTGCAGGCCGAGGGGGGGGGGGGTGGAGGGTTGCGCACCATCGTCCTTCTGTGAAAATAATATTTGCTGTCGGAGCTTTGAGAGGGAGGTGCTGCAGAAAGAAGTCATTAATAGTTCGGAACGGGGCAAAGATTTTTATTTGGTCTGGACAGAAACGTTTGTCTGACCGGCTGAGAGTTCCACTGTAATGAGTCTATATTTAAAGCTGTGCGTGCACGCCTAAGTGTTTTTAGAAAGTGACTCATCTTTTGTGTTTGTGCACGTACAGAAACTCAACACCCGGCGACGCATCGAGCGGCACCATTATTCTCCCCACTTTCACACAAGCTGCCCTCCTTCTTCCTGCTTAGGAGAGTTTTCTTTCCCGTTCTCCAGTCTTTGTTCCGGTCTCCTTGTCTCCTTTTTTTTTCTGAGCACCCTTCATCTCTCTGAAGCTTCATTTAGACTCTCCTGACAGAAGAGTGAAATCACCTCCTCCGGCTTCGGGCYGAGTCGAGCCTTCCAGGTTTCTGTATCAGCTCCAGGATTCTGCTGAGTTGCATTAAACACAGAAAAATGGCGTAAATTACACTTTATATCAACACGGACACGCGTGATTAAACTCTTTTCAAACCACTGTTGCTCATGGTTTAAGTCTAGTTTTAGTTTTTTGTTGCTTTTGTGCCAATAAATAGCTGCAAAATAGATWAAAAAAACTTCTTAATGTTGATAATATTAAWGYATATCGGTATTAATATCGGTATCGGCCAATACTGGTCATTTTTTAGAATATCGGTATCATTCCGATATGTAAAACTGGGCCGATATTAATGTCCGATATTGATTTCTCCCTTTTTAGTTTTGTGTTTCTGTTTTTGGGAGGGGAGATGGTTGGTTGAGTGGTATTTGTTTGATCATGATGGTGATATTGATGCTGCAGCCAGGAATAACAGAAGTAGGGAGCCATGTCAGAGGTCTGGTTGTTTATTTATGGTATAAAAAAAGATCCAAGTGTGTTTGTGCATAAAAGTATAATATAATTTGTATGTTTGTGTAATATAGTTAAATACTGGTTATCGGCCATAACAGCAATAATTAAATTGGATATTGATATTGACTGAAATGTTCAAATCGGTGCATCCCTACTTCAAATACAAATAAATAAAAAATCAATGAAAACATCTTTATATTTAAGAAAGTTGGAATAATATACACAATTTTACCCATTTTGTGCCATAACTGACATATTTTCTTTTGAACTTGACTCAACCAAAGTGAAACAGGAAGTGACATCAAAGGGGAACTCTTTAACAATGAAAACTCTCTGATCTTTGTTTGAACTCTGACTCTTCTTCATCTCTGATAGAGACTCAAAATAATCTAAAGAAACATCAGATTCTTCTCTACAGTCTGTGTTGTCAGCTGTTGTAGCACTGATCTGTTCACACGCAGATATTCCCCTATGACATCACTTCCTGTTACTTCACAGGCAAAAATCTCAACAACTGTTCATCTCAGCGACATTAAACTTCTTTTACAATATTTTGTCGATGACATCTTTTCAAAAATGCATTACAAAAAATTGACGTCACAGTTACTTTAAAGATTTTCTGTTTATTGCCGACAAACTGCACGCAAAACTAAAGATACTGTATAAGGCGATCAGCTGCTCTGAACGCCTGCAGACAGAACATGAGTTTATCACAACTTATATCCTGAATTTAAATCTTACATTTGCATGTTGTCTGTTTCTAGCAGCCTGCAGGATCGGATCTCTTCACCTGAATGGGCCTGTTTTAATAAATAACAACAACAACAACAAAAAGCTGCTAGTTTCAAGCTGGACTTTAAAATGTTTCTTCTGTTTGACATAAATCAAAACAAGGTGATGACAGAGAGGACAGAGGCGTCCGATCGGAGGCTGAATTTGTCCGTCTGATGGTCGTGGACTGATGAGGACAGCTGAGGACACGTTGGTCCTTCATGTCTTTCACGTTTAACCTGCAGAGACAAAGTGAGGATCTCCATGTCTCGGCCCTGTCTCTGCATCCTCCCCCTCTCCCTCCTCTGACTGTCATTCCACATTTATGACCGGCCTGTGATGTGTACCCAAGACCGCCGGGGCCGGCAAGATGGCCACTGTTGCCCTGGCAACAGAGTGGAGAGCGAGGAGGAGAGATGATTCTTTTCCTCTTCCTGCCTTTGGTTGGATGTCCAGGGTTTTTTTTTTTTTTTTTTTTTTTTTTTTTTTTTGCGGGGAGAGGTAGAAAGTGTGTGAAGAGGGTCTGCAGTGACACATGAGGAGGAAGTGTCAGGTGCTTCAGGTTCTCTGCAGCTGAGATCAGCTCTGATACCCAGTGAGAATAATCTGATGCTGGACCAGTGAGTCCACGCACACCCCGACTGTAACATTTGGTTGGGGGTGTCAGGAATCTCTCTCTCTCTCTCTCTCTCTCACACACACACACACACACACACACACACACACACACACACAC
>NW_013952596.1:406735-413033 GCF_001266775.1 Austrofundulus limnaeus
ACACACACACACACACACACACACACACACACACACACACACACACACACACACACACACACACACACACTGTCCTGGAGTTTGTGTGTGCGTGTCAAATCAGTTGTGGTCTTTTGCTGTCTGTCTTGATGTGGTGCTGGATTAGAGAGGTTACATAATGCGCTCTGAGCTTCAAGCAGCATACGCTAAGAGGATTACCACAAGTCTACTAAAGACACCGGTCTGCAGACACACTTTTACACACACACACACACACACACGTGTGGAGAACTGTTTGCGTGGATGCATGTGTTGTTGAAATGCAAAAATGACAGCGCCAACTAGTGACCTGGTGTAGAAACTACAGCGGTGCCGGGTAAAAACTGTAACTTTTCCAGAATCATGATTGTTTCCAGAGCAAACCTGASAAACAAAGACCCTAACAACCCTCAGGAGGGAGGGGAGAGGAATTTATCGACATGCGGCTAAACACACCAAACACGTTTTGAGCAGCAGGAGTGCACGGTTTACATGCAAAGTCTATGGTGGACACGCGTCTGGGGGTCTCGTGGCGCGTTTAACTCCTTTATTGCGGTGCGGCGCGAAGCGATAGGCGCGGTAGAGCGTTTTCCACGTCCAAAGCAGCCGACACTCAAGTTCAAAAAATTTAACTGTTGCTGCTTGACGCGCTGCGTCAACCAATCAGAGAGACTCRTTTTTCCACGTGACGGTTTCCTGAATGTTGCCCACTAACCTGAAATCAACCGTCTGCAGTTGGTGTTCTGGCTGGAGATATCAGCATCGATGTGGGTCAGCAGCTCGTTAAACTGACCGCGGTGTTAAACTGGGCTCAGGACAAAAAATAGTTCAGCTCGCAGCTCCTGGAGTGGTGAAACTAACTGAACAAACTGCCTCCAAATCATCTGGTGTAGGGATGCACCGATATGAAAATTCCAGCCGAAATCGATATTTGATATAATTATTGCTGTTATGGCCGATAAACGATATTTCCCAATATTACACAAACACACAAATTATATTATACATATACACACAAACACACTTGGGTCTTTTTTTGAYACCGTAAATAAACGACCAGACCTCTGACATGGCTCCCTACTTCAGTTATTCCTGGTTACACAGCGTCAGTATCACTATTATGATCAAACAGATGCCGCTCAACCAACCTTCTCCCCTCAAAACAGAAACTAAAGCTAAAAAGTGGGAAATCAATATCTGACATTAATATCGACCCAGTTTTACATATCGGACCGATACCGATATGCTAAAAAATGACCARTATCAGCCGATAACGATATCARTACTGATATATTGTGCATCCCTAATCTGGTGAATTATCTGGTGAGCGCAAYGTTCGCTTGCTCTTATTAAATAAAGCAAAGCCATTTTCTTTATTTCATCTTTATTTCATCCGCCATTAAAGACAGACCATAAAAATAACCCAGACGCTCCTCCCTCTTCAGACACATGTCTAGTCTCTGTCCCGGTCTGAACATAGCTCGTCCAACTTGAGGCGTCAGGCGCATTTTTGCTGCTCAAAACGCGTTTGATGTGAACCCGGCTTTAGGAATGCAAGGTATCWATTAATGAAGTAATCTTATTGATCAATTGATGAACGTCTATTTTCCTATAAACATGAGTTTTCTCTCGTATCAACAGGGTCTTCATAACATGAAGGGTGAAATTTGTTTATAAWCTGCTGTGTTGAATAAAGCAAAAAATGATGGTTTCCTCACACATGACTAAACTGGAACATATTTATAAAATACAACAAAAAATGTATTGGGTTGCTGAAAAAAAAGATGAAAAGAATAAAAAATGCAAAACATTGAATCCACCATGACCAGAGAGAAGCAAAACTATCATTTAAACATGGTAACATTTTAAACTAAAGATTAACTTAAAAACAGACTAAAATAATAAAATGTCCCTGAGGGTTGAGAATACAAAGAAGTACTGTCATTCTCTGTGGTTGATTGTACGTTTTCCTTTTTTTACACGAATTTAACTCAACAACAGGAAGCTAACATTAGCTACAATTAGCTCACCATTTTTTGTTGTCTTGCTCTCATTGTCTTTCTCGTGTCTTTAGCGTTATACTCCTTATCCTTTAAGTTTGGTGCATCAYTATTATTGTTGTGTTACAAATAAAATAAGATTTGCRTGTTTAATATTATGATCCTGCTCTCTGCTCAGTTCAAAYAGAGCCGGGTTAGCGTGAGACCAGGCTGACAGCAGTGGCGCCCTCTTCTGGATGSCGTCCAWAAACCATTATTTGACAATTAATCGTCAATTGTTTGCATCTCTAATAKGAATCTGACTGGCATAAATGGAGCATCTCATGTATTTTTAAGCTCTCCAGGTTTAAGTTGATAAAACTCCCTGGATGTGAAGCCAAAAGTCCAGACGTTTTGTTTTTCTGTCCTGGAGGACTGAAAATYCACACCAGCATCACTACGACAACTTTGACTGTAGAACTGTCGATTAAATTCCTGAGAAAGTCACGTTAAATTATATGAGTTGTATAGTTTCACTCTGCTGTTTTCATGCAGCTAAATGGGCACAATTAAGATGATTATCTCAATGTGATCACAATTATCCTAAATAAACATGATGAGGCAACAGATTATTAATTTTAACAAGTCATATTAGAAGTAAAACTCAGCAGGAGCTCATCTTTAATGTTTATTTTGGCTGTAAAGATTTTCGGCTCCTGTCAGTGAAGTTGACATTCATCAGCTGTGGGTGTGGACAGAAGCTGAAAGCTAGCACAGTTAAGGTGGTCTAAGCAAGGGGCGTTCCAGGAGCATCTCAGGCATTTTTATTGGTGTGTAAAACAGTAATCCTGACAGGAGGAAGTCCGGGCCAACCCCCCGCATCGCCCCCCAGCTCTGTGCATTCGCTCCATCTCTGTTTCCTGCAGTAATTGACCCATCTCTGTCTTTTCTCCTTTATCCCTGCAATTAGACCACAGAGACGAGCAGACACACACGCACACACACAGAAATCCAGTCGATGACCATTCTTTGACCTGTCACCACATGAGAAGGAGAGGGGCAGTGAGTGAGCAGGAGACAAAAGAAGAGAGAAGTGGGACTGTGGGCCAGTGAGAGGCCATGGAAACAAGTCAGGTGTTGAAAGCAGAACCTGCACTCGTTTCTCTCCACAAGTTCAAAATCTGATCAGACTCGAGTGTTTTGGTTTGAGAATTTTTAATTTCACGTCAGCGCTGTTTCTTTTTTTTTATTTGCAATAAAGAAGAGCTGGAAAGCTACAAAGTGGTGCATTGCTGCCACCATCTGCTGAGCAGTTTGGTTCCATGATGAACACCATCAACAAAATCTGACTGATGGAACGCTCCAGTTCTTCTTTAAGGACCGGATTCTGATTCTGATCTCACAGCACCTGCAGCACAGTTCTGCTTTAATCCATCCCTTCCTGCCCGCTCGCTGCTTTAAATGTCAGCTGAGGAGAAATGTTTGAGACGAAAGCTCTGCTTTTATTTGATTATTAGTGCTGTTTATCTTTTTACAGTTAGAAGATGAAATGTTGTTAAAGAGATGGATGGGAGGAGTTTTGCTCATAAAGCTGTTGGATGCAGAAAGGACCTGTGCACATAAAACTGCTGAGTCAGCTTTTGCACTATTGTTTTACCGTTTTCTAKTTTTATTTTTGTAGGTTGGTTGCAATTTAACGATGAGTGCTGTGTGCTGTTTTAGCCGTTCTTTTAGCTATTTTTTATTTCAGAACGTTTAGCTTGTTCAGGAGATTTTTGGTCCTCTTTTGCTACTTTTAGCTTTTTTACTAGCCTTTAGCTACCTTTTTATGTTTTAGCGAGTGTTTTGCACCTTCTCATGGCTTTTGTTTTTGGCTTTTAGCTAGCCGTTTGCTACTTGTAGGTTTTTGCTGTCAGTGATGCTGTTTAGTTGTTAAAGGTTTATGTCATGTGTGTATCTGCCTCATCTCTGCAGCCTTTTAGCTGTAAGTGGTTTATGGAGCAGCTGCAGCTCTTGTTTGGTCCCGACACGTCAGGCCGTCTGATCAAAGCCTCCCGTCACCTCTCATCTCCTCTTTAAAGAACACAAATGGTTCTYGCCAGCGAGCAATGATTGCCAACGTTTCGGCTCGCCTCTCGGGTCCAACCAGCACTTTGTTCATCAAGTGTCTGATGTGGTTATTTTACCATCGCTGAAAATGTCAAAAACTGCAGAAAACTCATTTTCTGATTTAAAGCTGAGCGCTGAATGACTGCTGAAACTTGCTGAAGAAGCTGACACTTAGTTAAAGCTAAAAGAAGCAGAACACTGTCTAGAAGCTAAAAAATGCAGAACACTAGCTAAAAGATAAGAGATGAAATGCTACCTGAAATCTAAAAGAAGCAAACAGAGCTAAATGTCAAAGCAAAGGACTAGCTAAAGGTCAAAAGTAGTGAAGCAATAATTGCTTAAACCTATAGGTCACAACATGCTAGCTTAAGGTAGCAAAATCAAAACTAGAAGCAGCAAATGCTAACTAAAAATTAACAAAAWACTAGCTAAATGCTTGATGCAACAGTACTCTAGCTAAAAGTCACTATAATATATCTAAAGTTAACAAACATCAGCTAAAAGCTAAAGCAGCAAATGCTTACTAAAAGCTAACAAAATATTAGCTAAATGCTTGACACAACTGTAGTCTATCAAAATCTAGCTGTGGTTTATCAAAGTAACAAAACAGCAAATGGGTAGCTGAGAGTAGCATAAGAAGACAAAATTAGTTTTGGTAAACTGGTAAACTTTAAAAAGTATAAAGTTTATCAAACCTAAAAGTCATAGCTTCATCTTCTGATCTAGCTGGATTTTTGATATACAATTAGCTAAAATAGCACAAAATCTGTAGAAGTAGCTGAATWGCAGAAACAGCAGAATAAAAATAAGTGTGGAAACAGTTTAAATAAGAGTCGTGACTCTGCACCGTGCTGCTGCTCTAACCTGTGTGATCAGCTGATTTTATCATAAAGTTAAATAAGATTCTGATTTGAACTTTTCTGCAGTAAAAATGTGACGTGTTCCAGTAAAATAGCTGTGTTCTGTTCCTCGGCCTTTAGGCCTGCTGACAGAGTTCATAAATCTTTCTCCTCTGGCTTTCTTTGCCTTCTTTTGGTCCATTTTTCTGTCTTCACCCTAAGCTCCTGCATCATTTAAAGCTTRTTTTTTTCTCCCACATTGCCTCTGACTGGCTTGTTGCTTGTGAGACGTACTTCCTGTGACAGAATCTGCTCTTATTGACCCAGAGGCTTGGGTTTGTGGCGCTGAGAAGATGATAAAACGTTGTTTGGTTTGATGGTTGAACTTTAGCAGCAGGTAACGTTTGGCACCAGGGGAGCCTTTATCGTTCTTCTCTTCCTGTGTTCGGCTAATCTCCATGTAGCTTTTAAACTTTTTTTTAAAATAAATTCCCTCTAAGCTTCTTCCTGTCTGTTTCCCAATCTGTGCTGGTCTCACCCTGGCTGTCTCACCCTCTCTGTCTCCCCCGCTCCTCTCTCAACCAGCCACAGGAATGCATCTCGAGGAACGCCTGGCGAGACGAACTGGATCAAACGAGTTCAGGGCAGCGCCAGAGCCCGGCTGTCTTATCCTCTCTTCCATCTCTTCGCTCCCTGCTCGTCCTCTTCCTCTGCGCTCCCCCTCCCGTTCCTCTGTCTCCGTTTCCACGTTTTCTCCCCGTCCCYTCCCTCCTCCTCCTGCAGGTCTYCCTCTTTTCCTCCTTGCTGCCCTGCAAACCCTTCGCTGCTCTTTTTCTCTTCTCTGCTTTCTTTTTTTTCTGGTCTCTTCTCTATTTCTCTGGCACGGAACAGACAAAGAGATCTTTTGAATGCCTTTGCATGTAGGAGGTGGACCTCATGGGAGGGGATTGTGTGGATGTTTGCCCTGTGTGTGTTTATGTGCACATATTAGAGCCCTTTAGCTACAAGAGGAGGGGAATGCAGTTTGACACACACACACACACACACACACACCTTCTCCACATCAGACAGCTCTCCGTGTCACGCTCTCCACCCTGTCTATCAGTCACTCAGGCGGCACTCATAATTGGCCTTTAATGCTCTTGTTACCATAGAAGGACCCCCTTTCTGCCCCACCCCCCACTCCTGTCTGCTCGCCTGTTTGTAACTCTTTAAAACAGGCCGTGAAGCCTAGGGGTGGGTTTGTTTCTCTCTGTGTGTGTGTGTGTGTGTGTGTGTGTGTGTGTGTGTGTGTGTGTGTGTGTGTGTGTGTGTGTGCACACACATTAGTGTGGGTGAAAGTGAGGAGTTGTT
>NW_013952596.1:413365-414705 GCF_001266775.1 Austrofundulus limnaeus
TGTGTGTGTGTGTGTGTGTGTGTGTGTGTGTGTGTGTGTGTGTGTGTGTGTGTGTGTGTGTGTGTGCGTGTGTGTTCACAGTTAATTAGTGTCTCATTTGTGCCGTAGACTGTTGACTCCAAACAGATCCAAGGTCAAAGATTCTCCTGTTTGGACTGGAGACCTCCTGGCTGCTGACAGGGATGGGCAGGCTCTGAAGCTTCCGGTTTTACCGCCCGCCTGCTCTGCTGTGGTGTTTTATCACAGCACGTCATGCTGGAGCGGTTAGGACTGCAAAAAGATTTGAAACCCTAATTTCTCATWTTTAGAGCAGTCGCATCGGCGAGGAATGTGTCATAGATCACAATGTTCAGCTCCATTGTAAAGAGTTTGCTATGAATTTTAGCATTTTTTATACATTAAAAATATTTACATTTATTTAAAATAAAATAAATAAACAATTTCCCCTAAAGAAATACATTGATATCTTTTCATTCAGCAAAAGTTTTCTTTGAAATCTGCTTCGACGTATCTGCATCTTTACATTTTTTTTGCTTTTAGATGACATTTCGTTTATCTACTTTTCTATTTAGCTACCCTTTTGCTACATTTAGCTTGTTGCTGTTCTGTTACTTTAAGATGTTGTTTGATAAGTTTAACTTTTAGCTTATATATTCCTACATCATTTAGCTACCATTTAGCTTATTGTTGCTCTTCTGCCACTTTAATCTACTGTTTTAGCTAATATATTACTACAATATATTATATTCCTGTAGCATTTAGCTACTATTTTTCTACTGTTAACTACTTTTCCATTATTTTTAGCTACCATTTAGCTTATTGTTRCTGTTCTGCCACTTTAATCTACTGTTTTAGTTTAATTTTTAGCTAATATATTCATACTTTTAGCATTTAGCTACAATTCTGCCACATTTAGCTATAGTTTTTCCAACTCAGTTTTAGCTTCTTCCTCAGTTATAAGCTCAYGGTTCACTTCTGCTGTTTATAAACAATGTATTTTCCCAGTAAACTCTAAAATAAGTTTATTTTTTGTCATATAAAAGATGTAGAAACATCTTTTCCTGAATTCCTGCACTTTTAAAAACTGAGACTTTCTCCTCTCTTTGTCTCTGTATTTTCAGTCCGTCTTCTTCTCGGCGTGTAGTGCCTCTTTAAACCACATGAATTTTGAAATAGGAAATAGGGAAGTGGTTTCCCGCCTCCCGGTTGGCTAGTCATGTGGGTGGTGGGCGGGGTTTTAAACGCAGAGGTGGTTTCTGAACAGAGGCTGGCTGTCAGTTTCCAGATGATTTCCCAACAGCAAAAACACACACACACACACACACACACACACACACACA
>NW_013952596.1:414871-416099 GCF_001266775.1 Austrofundulus limnaeus
ACACACACACACACACACACACACACACACACACAGAGATACGAAACGCTGTGTGATGGAGCCGAGCTTTCTGTGTGGGTGAACACGAGGGAAGACGTCGTCAGAGGAAGTGTTAGTGGATAAAAGCTGAGGGGAGGGGAGGGGCGGGGCGGGTGGGCTCGCTCAGATGAAAAACGAGATAAAGAGGAGGTGAAAATGAGAGATGAGAACAGCACGGGGAGAGGAGAGATGAGACGGAGCGCAGCAGGAGAAATTAGAGTCAACGCTGACATGGGAGGAAACATGGGGAGGGTGAGGGAGGTGTGAGGCGAGACGTGCATGTCACTGAGCAGGAGGAGCAGGAGGAGGAGGTGTAGATGCAGGAGAACAATAAGAGGCGATCAGGACACAACTGTATGTGTGTGTCCACTCATCTTCCTCCTGACGAGTTATAATTCACTTCTTCTGCATCAGTTAAAGCTAATTACACACAAGTGGTTAACTAGATATTTTGCTAACAGGTTGGCATTAAGGGTTTATGTTTTTGCACTCAAAGTATTTGTTGGGGAGAGTGCTCAGCTACCACCATGCCAGATTTTATCACTGTTTATAAAACTACCATTTCTGTGCTTTGTAAGGTCACCTGGCTGCAGCGGCCATCTTGAAATAAATATCAACCTTTTCAGTTTCAGTTAAATCCATTCAGTAAATATTTTKCTAACAGGACAGGCAAACACCAGTGATAAAGACTTGGGAGGTACAGTGCGTGACAACAAAAGACGAGTGACGCTCCCGTTGTCAGACGCTGCTAGTGTCGGGGGTTTTAACGTGACATCTCAGACGTACAGATGGCGTGTTGCGTTCAGGTGACGCTCGTAAAGKAGACGCTCTTTATAAATGTGAGGAGACGGCAGGCAGGCGACGCAGACTGCTGCAGAGCTGCAATGTCCATTATCATCCCCGAGATGAGGACTGCTTGTATCTGCTCTCTGGGCTTCCAGAGACGAAAAAAAAGGAAGAGGAGGAGGAGGAGAAGGAGGAGGAGAATTAAAGGGACAGAACACAACATCTCAATGATGCATCTCCCCGTCTTCCTCCCCCTGCTTCCATTTCTCTGCCTCTTCCTCCTCCTCTCCTTGAGCCCCCGGGCCATAAACATCCACATGTCACGCACATGCCATGAAGCACACTGATCACACACTGACACACACACACACACACACACACACACACACACACACACACACAC
>NW_013952596.1:417872-419228 GCF_001266775.1 Austrofundulus limnaeus
GTGTGTGTGTGTGTGTGTGTGTGTGTGTGTGTGTGTGTGTGCGCATTAGCAGATGTATTTTCCTAGAAGTCATTTATATGATAATGATGTCATTTACCTCTGAAATGCATCTTCTTCAACTCTGCCAAACAGGGCTTATCCATACTGGCAGAGCGAACGTGTTTGTGTGTTTGTGTGTGTGTGTGTGTGTGTGTGTGTGTGTGTGTGTGTGTGTGTGTGTGTGTGTGTGTGTGTGTTGTTGTGATGGATAGTGTACGGTTGCAACATTTGTGTCCAGTAATATATCAAGATGAATTATAGTAACTGTGTGTGTTTATCACCCATCAGCAAAGTGATAATGTTTTTGCTTCTGCGTATCTTCAGTCTTCTCTACTGTTAGCAAAATATCTCCTCARMCGTTGGTTGAATTTTAATGAACGTTTCAGAAAATAATTATTAGGGCTGTGTACTGGCGAGAATTTGGGAGATACGGTGCACATTAGGACACATGGGTTATGATACCAGTGTTTCCCCCACCATTATGGCCCCCCCGCCAACGAGACGGCCCGCCCCTCTAAGAATTTCACGGCATGTAGTCATTTTTATTTAAATAAGGYCAGATCAGRTCAAGAGCTATTTTTTGCGTCCCTCCATATCCACCTYTCACCAAACTTGGGGGAAAAGACGGCGCAGAGCGAGGCTGAGCGCTGTTTGTGGTCCTCACAAAGACAGGAAGACGTGTGTGTGATTAGACGCGCAGCTCTGCTTTTAATCAGGTTGCACCGATGCGACAGCTTTGCAAGCTACTTTTTCTTTCTTTTAAAGAAAATGCTACAGGTGAAGCCACAGCATGCTTACTACCTTATCAATAATTACTGCCTTTTTTTCTTTCTCTGTGGGTGGGGGGTCAGCTTCACGCAGCTGCAGGTAAACACCTCCCGGGAATGCACATGTCTCCTGGACTATTTTCCACCGAGGATTATGTCGTATTTTATATTTATTATATTTCTAAAAGCACTTCACAGCATTTCCCTCTGTGTGTTCACGTCACGAGCGCAACAAAACCGCGACGGATCAGCTGACTGTTTTTAAAGCGAGGGGCAGCGACAGCAGCTGAACCTGTCCTTCTGCAGCTCAGCTCCGACCAGCCCGGGACTTAAAGTTCATACGTGTCAACCCCTTCAGACGTTTAACGCGTTTAATGAGCGTTCAAAAATTGTAATTTGCGCAAAAAAAAAATCAGTATCAGAGAAATCAGAGAACTCTGGACTCAGATCATCTGCTGCACACAGTTCTGACAATTTATTATCAATAATAATCCATCCATCCATCCATCCATCCATCCATCCATCCATTTTCTTCCTCCTATCCGGGGTC